>NW_014577210.1:253773-280699 GCF_000485595.1 Priapulus caudatus | reverse complement strand
TGTGTGTGTGTGTGTGTGTGTGTGTGTGTGTGTGTGTGTGTGTGTGTGTGTGTGTCGTGTGTGTGTGTGTGTGTGTGTGTGTGTGTGTGTGTGTGTGTGTATGTATGTGTGCTAGGAGCTGCCCTAGGCGATGTCACAAAGCTGTGTGTGACGATTAGCCGGGAATCGGTGAATAGTGTGAATGTAGCAGCGACGACACACAGCTGTATGTGCAGGAATACACCGCGAGCAGACGTGCGCTCTGAGGGAGCGTTAGAGAGCGGGACTGAGACCGTAGCAGCGGAAAGTGCACTTGATAGACAGTACTCCTGATGGACAGTACACCTGGCGGGCAGTACTCCTGACGGACAGTACACCTGGCGGGCAGCACACCTGGTGGACAGTACACCTGACGGTCAGTACTCATGTTACCGCTGCCGCACCTCAGTCAAGGACGGCATAGAAAAGTTTCCGCCTAGTGTGTGAGCCGTGCTTGTCGACAACACGCGACATATCTACATGATTGTTGAATTGCGTATATAGTGTTGATCGTATGACCGAGTAATGCAGGCAGTTCAGCATACGTACTCACGCAAGGAAAAATGTCAATGACGTTCCCATCCGCTGTTAGAGTTGATTTCGCGGCGCGCGACAGTGTAGGAGCATATAGTTCAGCCTGTATCCGCGTGTCTACCACTCATGCTGCATGTGCGGGAGTTTTCTCCCTCGGAAATGTTGCTTATTTAGACAAACCAAACCTGCAACATCACCTAGTTATAGGAAATATTAACGCAGCAATTTAACCATAAAAAAAGTTAAGAGAATCAGTTACATTTTGTGTAAAAGTAGACATGATTTTTTTACTTTTACTATTTTACGGTGACGTAATCATTTTAAATTACGTATTCCGATTGCTAACTAGGAATTTTATGTTCACGAGTGGCTGAGTCTGTTATCGCATTCATTGCGGATTTACGGCTACGAGGACAATATTATCAAGGTCGTACCAAACGCGGACTGATTACACGTATATTTATTTATCTGTACTAAATATTTTACAACAATTTTGCAACTCAACTGTGTTATAATTCCTTACATATTGTTGCGTATAGCGCATGTGCGTTGAGGTGTCAACAATTTTGTCAGTTAAAGCGGTTGACGATAGCCCATATCAATCTCGAATTATGAATATTATCATCACGGAACAGGTACGATACATAATATACGGTACATGGGTGTGTGCGTGTGTGCGTGCGTTCCTGGCTGTGTCTGTGTCTGCGTGTAAAGGAGGGGCCTAAGATAAATAGTGTCTACAAAATATAATATTTCTTTCATTCATATATTTCATTGTTGAACAATGCATATTCCGTGACACGGAACTAGACGTGTAATCAGACTAACCGTAGTCCTGAAACTTTCAAACACATTATATTTAACACTCAATGTGTTGCTTGATTCATTAATGCAATGATTGATCACAGACATTATAGCGGCGTCGAGCCTTTGTCATGCGTAAACTCTCACGATCTCTCCTTCTTCCCACTCCTCTACGTTATTCCCAAGCAGGAGCGAGATAGTCTTTCACTCCCTTCCTCAATTACAGATACACAATCTGTCTCCCGCTCTTCCGCTCTCTTTTCGCTTCCCCTCTCTCTCCTCCGCCAATCTCTCTCTCTCTCTCTCTCTCTCTCTCTCTCTCTCTCTCTGCTCTCCCTCTCTCTCTCTCTCTCTCTCTCTCTCTCTCTCTCTCTCTCTGCCTGTCTGTCTCCCCTCTCTCTCTCTCTCTCTCTCTCTCTCTCTCTCTCTCTCTCTCTCTCTCTCTCTCTCTCTCTCTCTCTGCCTGTCTGGCACACTTGGTCTGTCTGGTGCGGTCTTGCCTGCACACACATTTCTCTTATTCTCCATCGATATGTCAAAAAGTGCCAATGGAATGACGGAGTATGGAGTCTTATATTTGTAGCATAACATCGGTGAAGCATCGAGTGCCAATAAGTGGCGCTGCCCAGCGGTGACATTGCCTAACATTTCAACCGATACTGTGCAATATGAAACCAAAACAACTCAAAACATGATAGAACGTATCCGTTCGTCGATTAATAAATAAAACCAGCCTATACGAAAGTATCTTTTAGTATCTACAAGTAAAATAATCAGGTACATTCCACTTGGATAGTTCTCTGTGTGAATATTGTTCCAGTACAACATTCTGGTCTGAATGTCTATCTTAGTTATTGCGATTTGTGTGTGCAGCAAAACTCTGTACGTGATAATAAATATAGGGTTATTCATACAACGTACGCGGCATTGGAAATGAATTTTCAATGGCCTGAAATACAAATGATCTATTTCTCGCGTATTTATATTTAATATCTAAGGGTGAGAAAGTTTAATCGCCACGTTTATGAAAAGCCTTTCGCTTATAATAGACTTACTATTCTCCACGACAGTAGCGTTACCATATATGATACTAAGACGAATACAATGTTAAATATTCCACACCGATCCATCAGTGTATCGAGGGAGAGTCCACCCACACCTCCCACAATTAACACATATCCACCTCGCACTGATCATTACCTTTCCTCGCCTTGTAAAGGTCATTTATGACCTTAATATCGCCCCCTGCTATGGTGCGCATGAATTTCAAATGCGACAGTGAAGCGGCTACACTTTCTTCCTTCTCCTCCTCCTCCTCCTCCTCTTCCTCCTCCTCCTCCTTCACCACCTTCTCCTCCTTCTCGCCCTTCTTCTTTTTTCTTTTCTTATTCACTTCTTTTTCTCTTCCTTTTCTCTTCTTTCTCCTATCCTCCTCATCCTCCTCCTCTCCTCCTACTCCTCCTTCTCCTCCTCTCCCCCTCCTCCTCCTCCTTCTCCTAATACTACTACTACTACTACTACTACTACTACTACTACTACTACTACTACTACTACTACTACTACTACTACTTCCTCCACCTTAGTTACTGGCTTTCATTCGTAACGAGCTATTTATCTCACTTTCCCACAACCCTGACAATTCTCTCGGTCCTACGCCCAGCAGCAGTGCGCACTAGAGACCTCTGCCGGTGTTTTAACAAACACACATGCTTACGCGCGTCCCGGGTTTAGCAAAGCCTCGCCGAAAAGAATGTGATAAATAGATTCAGCATGAACAGCAGCTGAAAGAGCAGCACGGGCACCGCGACGAACATCTTCCAGCTGCGCACGCGCGGCGTGACATCATGCGTGACGTCGTACTCCGGGCAGACGACGTTGTGCACGACCTCCTGCACGAGCGAGCCTCGTCGCCCCGCGCACATTATCTCACTCGCTAGCGACCCCCGGCGGCTGGCCGACTCAACTATCTCCTCGACGACCGAGCCGCGCCGGGTCGTCGTCAAGATCTCCTCGACCAGAGATCCGCGGCGTGGCGCTGCCGTCGCTGGAGCTTTTTCCGCCGACTCGGCGGGGGCGTCGTCCGTCTGCCGACGCTTCAGCGGGAACATCGTGTTGCGGTAGGCGTTCTGTATCGCCTGCTTGGCACCCGGCCAACATCCGGGTCCGTTGAGGCGGTACTGCGCCGGTATGCACGGTCCGAAATAGCAGCGAAGTGCTAAGATCGGATCCTGTAAGAGCAGACGACCGAGTTTCGGCTTCGCTCCGATCTGCGTGGCAAGTTCGTCCATCAGTGGTATCCACATGGCCTGTGTGTTAAAGTTAAATTAAGTTAAACTAGGTTAAACTAAGTTAAATTACACAGAAATATTGAAATGACAGCAACTGGAGACATAATTATGCACTAACGTTCTCACTTTATTAGCTCTTCAGGTGCATATAATTATACCTACACCATGGAACTTTATATGCACCTGAAGAGCTAATAAAGTGAAAACGTTAGTGCATAATTATGTCTCCAGTTGCTGTCAGTTCAATACTTTTATGTATATAATTATATATATATTAAATATAATATATATATATACATATTTAGATACGTTATATACGTATACGTATACGTATAACATAATCATATACATATATTAATACATATACATATTATGTACATGTACATTACATATAACATTATACATATCATATACATATAATATTATATATACACATATGCATGGTTAGGCGTTCTACGGCAGATAGGTTACGGTTATAGGTATGTATGTCTCAGTGACTTATACTATAGCTTTTCCAAGGTTTTAATTGGGGAAAGAAAAAAATTAAAGGGGTTTTTTTTTTCATCAGTGTGTAGTTATGTTAATTACGTTGTATTACCTCTAACGTGTGTCGCAGAGAACGGGGACGAATTTTCCCACTCGTCTTTCCTTTCTGCAACGTCTCGTCCTTCATGGTGGTTAGCTTGGAAGTTTCACGATACCTGTGTGAGAAGGTAGAAATGCAGACGATCATGTCGCGACTTCATTATATATACAGTTAGAACACCGTTATCTGCTTTCGGTTGTCAGCGCTAGTGGCATTCATGTTACGATTCACGTGGAGTTCACGCACACGCACGGCGCAGCATACACACGGGCACGCACGCGGCGCGACGGCACAATATACTCACCTACGCCGCGCTCGCAATACACTTTATTGTGTTATAAAGCTAATTATATATGCAACTCTGATCTTCAAGTAACGTAATGTATAATTTAAATCATCTTTCCACACTTAGCTCACATAATAAGTATAAAAAAATTATTATAATTTATAAAAAAGTATTATATATTAGTATAATATATATATATATTATATAGATATATATATAATAAAGAGAAATGGAGAGAGAGGAGGAGAAGACAGAGAGAGAGAAAGCGCGCTGCGCGAGAGAGTAGAGAGAGAGAGAGAGTAAAGAGAGAGAGAGAGAGAGAGAGAGAGAGAGAACGTTCAAATGCAAATCATAGAACCCTATTGTGAATACAATCCGATAAAATACCGCGATACACGTTGTTTTAAAAAGTAAACCTGTCATACTAACATCGGCATTCATTGAATAGTGATTCTTCTTTCTCTCGCTCTTCTATTCTCCGCTCTCTCTCTCTTCTCTCTCCTCTTTCTTCTCTCGCTCTCACTCTCTCTCTCGTCTCTTGCTCGTTCTCATCTCTCTCATCTCGCTCTTCTCTCCTTTTCTCCCTCTTTCTCTCGCTCTCCCTCTCTCGCTCTCCTCCTCTCCCTCTCTCTCTTCATCCTTTCTCTTCCATCTCTCTCTCTCTTTCCTCTCTCTCTTCTCTCCTCTCTTCTCTGCTCTCATCCATCCCTCCGTCTTTCGCCCTCTCATCTCTCTCTCTCTCTTTTCTCATCTCTTCTCTCTTTCTTCGTTAAACGTCGCAGCGTGTTACTACCTTTCATCACCCTCGTGAACGCCATCAGCGCCCTGCAACTGGCGACTGCATAATGGCGCCTATCGGCTGTAATGCGAAGTCGCCACGGATGCATGAGCGTCGGGTGCAGCAGGGTAAGTCGGAAACGTGTACTTGTACAAGGTGCGGCGCGTTGGCGTCAGTTCGCATGATGACGTCATCGAGAATCGGGAACGTGTATTTGTAACCTATAGGAGGCATACAACCGTACGTAAAAAAACAACAAAAGTACAACAGAAATTCGCGTCATTGAGCTGGCAAAAGTTTGCGAGGCGGAGCATAGAGGCATGAATCTGTAGTTATATTTCTACATGGAAAAATAAAGTGTATTGTTGTGTAAGCGAAGTACTAGTGTGCAGTATTTTTTAATTAATTTTCTGTTCGGTGCTTATTCAGGCCTGACGCCTATGGACGCCCTCTACTGTTGTTCACCACCTGTAGAGGCGTGGCAAGGCGAGCGCTAATGAAGGTGAGAGAGAAAAAAAGGGCGTTCGTTCTTCTCCGCCATCCTCTCTCTACCTGCCGGCAGTTTGTTGTCAGCTGCGAACAAACCGTCGACGTTACAACAACAGAGCGCAGAGCGCAGAGCAGGAGCCGCAGGAGACGCAGGGGTTTGCACAGTTTGCACAGTTGCACAGTTGCACAGTTGCACAGTTGCACAGTTGCACAGTTGCACATTTGCACAGTTGCACAGTTGCACAGTTGCACAGTTGCACAGTTGCACAGTTGCACAGTTGCACAGTTGCACAGTTGCACAGTTGCACAGTTGTACAGTTGTGCGCATTCCACAGCTCGCTCGCTATCTCCAGGCACTCGCTAAACTACGACGCCATATATATGCGCGCGTTTTGCTTCCTGGATTGTGATTTTTTAGTGACGTATTTAAGCCGGTATAATGTGCATATTATTTTATGATGATGCTTGGGAGGAGCCTTGTGCAGTATGTAACCGCGTTATTTTACACTACCTCACGTGTAAGTCACACAGTGCATGTCAGTGTATTTGCACATTTGAACGTTATGTACGCTTAACGGAAAACGAGCCCTGTAATTATTATTATTATTATTATAATTATAATTATTAAGCTCAGTTGGTTAGCATCTCGCATCTTGTGGGTGTACGGGAAACTGTCCACAATCCACAGATAACATTAACTGTTGTCTTTAGTTGTACATGGGTAGGCATGATCAATGCCTGATCAACCAACGACTAAGGGAAGACGTTACACTATTCACTAATTAGCGTTTACACTGACGTAACGGGACGAACTAGGGCAAATCAGACGGTAATAAGAATGGAAGGACAGCCAGAAGAAAAAAGGAAATTTCAGACAGATAAAAGGGGCGAAATAGCGTATTAGCAGACGAAATAGGGAAATGACGTACGTGAAATAACACAAGCACGCATAGACAGACACGTGTGCACCGGGGGGTGACACGTGACAGTAGACCGGCGACACGCGCGCCGCCGCTGCTGCTCGCGCGGGAGAAGTCTACTCCAGCGCCATCTATACTCACCTGTAGCAAGTATGACGGCGTCGACGCGCTCTACGCTGCCATCCTCGAAGATGACGCACGTCTCGGTGAACTTGCGCACGTGAGGTCGAACCTGTAAGGATCCGTTCAGTATGCGGTGCGGCAGGTCGTCGTGGATCGTCGGATGTGCCTCCAGCGCTCTGTCGCACGTTGGACATACTCGTGTTACCGACGTGGCTTCGCGATTCAATTACAACAGGCGCAGATGATGCGCGCGTGGCTGCACACCACAGCCGCCGTCATCAGCATCATCATCATAGAGCAGCAGCAGCTCTCTCACACTTATATCTATATCACACTTATATATATATCACACTTATATCTATATCACACTTATATCTATATCACACTTATATCTGTATCACACACTTATATCTATATCACACTTATATCTATATCACACTTATATCTATATCACACTTATATCTATATCACACTTATATCTATATCACAGTTATATCTACACATATTAGCCACCTGTCAGTAGTCATGCGTGCTGCGCTCCTCTGACCTCGTAATTGTTCCTAATCCGATAACTTACGCTGAGAGGGTCTATGTCTCCCAGGGTACTATCGGAGGGTACCCTGGGCTACGGTTGCGATATATCGGAACGTACCCTTTGCCTATCTATATTGCCGGACGCGTACCTCGACTACTCATAATAGTATATACGAGTGTAGGAGTTCGCCTACGGGCCTATTATCCCTACACCCGTAACCCTAACCATATCAGATAGTTACCAATGCAGACGCCGTACGTTCCGATATATCTCGAACCGTACCCAGGCGTACCCTCCGATTAGTACCCTGGGGGATCATAGACCCTATGAGCATAAAACTTACCGTTACTCTACCGATAACCGACCAACTAATCGTTCTCTGCATGTCGTTAATCTTGTGTTGTCAGTGAGACGTACGTTCTAAAAGATTCGCCGCGAGCGCGAACGGAGAAAACATTGATCACGTTCGGACTTACACACATGCAGTACGATTTGCAAGTATACCAGGGTTCCGTGGCTGCGAACTATGGTCGCGGCCTGACGCCATACGGACTCTATGTCGCAGCTGGACGTCATTACGCACCTATGTCGCGGCCTGCGACGTCATACGCCCATATGTTCCGCGGACTGACGTCAGTACCACCTAGTGTCGCGACTGACGCCAGTACGCACCTATCTCGCGGCCTTGACGCTCATACGCCACCTATGTCGCGTCTGACTCATAACGCACCTATGTCGTCGGCTGACGCCATACGCACCTATGTCGCTGGTCTGACGTCATACGCACCTACGTCGAGGCTTGACGCCATACACACTTATGCGCGACCTGACGTCATACGCACAATGTCGCCGTCTGACGGCATACGCACCTATGTTGCGGTCTGGACGTCATGCGCACTTATGTCGCGGTCTTGAACGTCCCATGCGCACCTATGTCGCGGCCTCTGCACGGCATGCCGTCCACCTATTCCGAAGCCTGACGCCATACGCACGCGTATGTGCGCGCCGGTGTTGACGTCATTACGACCTATGTCGCTGCGGCCTGACGTCATGACGCACCGTCCGTATGCTCGCCGGCGCCTTGACTGTCATACGCCACCCTAGTGTCGAGGCTTAACGCCGTACGCATCGTGGTGGAAGGTGACGCCATATGCACCTATGTCGCGGCCTGACGCCATACGCACCTATGTCGGAGGCCTTAACGCCGTACTGCATCGTGTGGAGGTGACGTCATATGCACCTATGTCGCGCGCCTGACGTCATACCGCACCTATGTCGAGGCTTAACGCCGTTATGATCGTGATGGACGTGGACGTCATATGCACCTATTCGCGGCTGACGTCATACGCCCTTATGTCGCAGGCTTTAACGCCGTAATGATCGTGGTGGAAGGTGACGTCTGGGCGCATAGCACTCGACGGAGCCACTGTAGTAGAGCGCGCGGCATGGCGAAGGCGACGCGGCTGTTGGCGATGACGTCCGTTGGTATGCCGAACGGTCCCTTCTTGCCGACGACCCAGGCGCCACGCCGTGTGCTGATAAAGACCTGCGGGCAACGCGTATGCCGTGACGACGACGACGACAGCGACGACGATGCCGATGACGACAGCGACGACGATGACGACGACAGCAGCGACGACGATACCGATGACGACAACGACGACGACGACAACGACAACCGCGACGACGATGAAAATAACGATGACGACGATGGCGACGACGCCGACACCGACGACGATGATGACGATAAGTGTGACGACAACGATGATGATGACGACAATGAAGACGACGACGATGAAGCCGTATAAAATTGGAATAAGGCGGTGGAGGAGGAAAATAGGGGAAAAGGGTAGAAGCGAAGGAAGGGATAAGGAAGCTGAGAGGATGAGAAGAAGGCAGAGGGGAGAACCGAACAAGGAGAGCAGGTAAAGTGATCAGAAAGAATACGATGACGATAAAAAAAGAAATCGTGAACAGGAGAGAAGGAGGACATGGGGGGGGGACAAGGAGAGGGACAATAGTAAGACGACTTGAGTATAATAAGTATGAATGGCAATACTAAGTACGACTAGGATGAACTAGGACAGGCAATTAACAGGTAACGTAAATTAATGAGCCGACGGAACTCATTAGGGTATGAGACGAAAAACGATGTACATCAATTATATTGTCTAATGAAGCGACATCGCCTTTCTTGACGATCTGGACCGCTAACCTCATTTAGTATAATAGCGCATATATACGCAGTAGCAACCTAGATTTACGTGCTGAACAACGCTAAAGAAATGCCGGTCTTCGACGTGTTATTTGCTTACCTGTTCGGCGACATGGCTCAGCTCTACGGCAATATCCGTGGCAGAATTACCGAAACCTACGTTAGAAAGAGCGAGAATTAAATGCGCACTATTCGTCTATAGACGTGAACCGTATTGACGAATGTGAGAAGTGGGCAACAGATCTTGGTCTTACTATTTTACTCTCGTCAATATCGTGACCAAAACTAGGCAGCGTGATTTTATTCCAGTTCGGCACTAATTTGGTTATACTTGGTTGGTAATAATAAGAACATCGTATATCCGAAGGAGGATGTAGTTAGAAAATCGCATCGGCTTCGAGGCGGGACATGTGTTGACTAGACACTGACTGTCACATTATCGCAGCATGACAATCGTTTCTCCCCGCACGCCCCTTATTATTGCTCCAGACCACCCGAAGGAACAGTCTTCCAGGGTCGCTCAGTAGGTGACAGCAAGCTCGGGGTAGAATGGCAACAGACGGGTTTTAGATCGCCTGTCGCGTTAGCCTGACTTCTTAACCGTCTCTACGTTGTACGGATAACGCATAGGTCTACACACGATATACGTATATATACACGCGGGCGTACGCATGGCGACTGACAGAGCCACTCTCTCTCTCTCTCTCTCTCTCTCTGTTCTCTCTCTCTCTCTCTCTCTCTCTCCTCTCTCTCTCTCTCTCCGCCTGTCTCTCTCTCTCGTCTCTCTCTCTCGCTCTCTTTCTCGCTCTCTCTCCTTCTCTCTCTGCTCTCTCTCCTCTCTCTCTCCCTCTCTCTCTCTCTTCTCCTCTCTCTCTCTCTCTCCCTTCTCTCGCTCTCTCTCTCTCTCTCTCTCTCGCTCTTCTCCCTCTCTCTCTCTCTCTCTCTCTCGTCTCTCTCTCTCCTTTGGTGTACTTTTTCGTCGACATTCCCGCTTGCGCGTTTTCCCTGTTTATTCCCACCCTCCCTCCTGCCTTCCCTTGGCCTTGTCTCATCGCCTCCTCCCCCTCCTACATCATAGCTTGCCTCTCCCATTCTTTCCTCCCTTCCTCGCTCGTTCGTTTATCGTTCTATCCTCTCTCTCTCGTCTCTCTCTCTACATGCCCTCCCTACCACCCTCCTCGCTCGCTTCCTCCCTTCCTCTCGCTTGTTAGCTACTCCCCAATCCTCGAGTCGCTGCACCTTTAGCTCGTTCGCTTTCTCTTCCTCCCCTTCCTTCCACTCCCGCCCTTCCTCCCTCCTCCCATTCATCGCTTCCTCCTCGTGCGCCATCCCCGTTCGCTCCCTCTGGCGTCGCATCTTTCCGCTCTCCCTCTTTCTCCTTCTCCCTCTCAAATCCCCTTCGCCTCCTCCAATCCTCGTTTCCTCCCTTAGCTCGGTGCATTCCATGCTTCCGCTACACCCGCTCGCTTCCTCTCCACTTTCCTCTACACAGCCTCGTTCGATCGTTCGCCACCCTCTCTTCCCATTCCTTAGTACGCCTCTCCCCTCCTTGCCCTCCATATCCCCCGACTTCCCTCGCTCGGCCTATTCGACCTCGATTCGTTAAATCTTCTTTTCTTTCCAACTCCTCCCTCTCTCTCTTACCTCCTCTCTTAACTCATCCCACCTCTCACCCTACTTGGCCTATCTACCTACCTAACTCACCTAGCTACCTATACCCACCTACCTACCTACCTACCTAACACTAAACCTACCTACGCCTACCTAACCTACCCTACCTATACCTAGGTTTATGGTGGATGCCTACCTACCTACCTACTACCTCACCTACCTACCTACCCTACCTACCTAATCTACTACCTACCTACCTCCTACCTACACTACCTACCTACCTCCCTTACCTACCTACCTAAGCTACCTTACTACACTACCTACCTACCTACTACCTAACCTTAACCTACCTACCTACCTACTACCTACCCTAC
Source organism: Priapulus caudatus (assembly GCF_000485595.1). Lineage (NCBI taxonomy): Eukaryota > Metazoa > Priapulida > Priapulimorpha > Priapulimorphida > Priapulidae > Priapulus > Priapulus caudatus. The sequence goes on along the minus strand of NW_014577210.1, from coordinate 269,138 downwards.
CTACCTACCTACCTACCTACCTACCATACCTACCCTACCTACCTACCTACCTACCTACCTTACCTGACCTACCTACCTATGCTCTACCTAAACCTACCCTACCTACCTAGCATAACCTACCTACCTACCTACCTACCTAACCTACCTAATACCTACCCTACCTACCTACCTACCTACTTAACCTACCTATTACCCACCCACCCACCCACCACCCACCCAACCCACCCACCCACCCACACCACCACCTACCCACCACCCAGCCTCAACCGACCTACCTACCTACCTAATCGCCTATTACCTAGACCCTAAACCTACTACTACCTAACCTACCTACCTACCTATGCCTACCCTACCCTACCTATCCCAACCTTACCTACTACCTACCTATGCCTCACCTAGGCTACCTACTACCTTACCCACCCGCCGCACCTGCCGCCTCCCGTTTAGCCGCGTGTATCGGGGCCCCGCCCAGGCCCGGCGTCCCCTACCTACCTAGTCTGGCTAGCTCAGCCTGCTACCTCCTAGCCTAACTACTAGCCTTACCTACCTACCTACCTACAATCCTTAGCCTAGCCTACCTAATCTTAGCCTACCTACCTGAAATCTAGGCTAACCTAAGCCGAACCTACCTTGTAGTGTGATCGTACCATACCTACCCTTACCTACCCCTACTTACTACCTGGCATACCTACCTCACGTAGCACTACACTACTTCACCCTACCTCCTACCTAGCTTTTACCTAAGCCTAGTCATACCTACCTACCTTACCGTAAACCTACCTTCCTAGATCGCTTACGACCCACCTTCACCCTACCTAGCCTACCCTAATACCTGACCTATACCTACCTAACCTATCTATCTATCTATCTATCTACCTACCTACCTAACCTCCTACTATCACCTACCTACGCTACCTACTACCTACCTACCTACCTACCCTCCTACCTACCTACCTACTACCTACCTACCGGTACCCTACCTACCTACCTACCTACCCCCTTTGCTTCTCCCCTTTGTCCCTCCTATCCTCGCCATCTTCTCGTCACTCACTAACAACGAGATACCGCCGCCTTGCTCGCACAGTCCCTCGCTGTTGGTGCCGGGTAGAGGCGGCTTAAGAGAGAACTGGCCTGCACCGCGTCCCGCGTGAACCCGTCGCAGTCCGCGCAATGCTCAGCAGTGCGCAATAGTGTGCTTTAGGATTCCAATGGATGATGTGACCCGTGGTCAACGAACATGACGCACCATCACAACTCTCTCGTCGTCGATAGTCGACTGTCAATCGTCGTCGTCAGTCGGCTTCAGACAAACCCATGCATGAAAGAAAGTAATCAAGGATGCAGAGCGTGGCTTCTAATTGTTTCAATCATTGTTTAATCGTATGAAAATTTTCCGCACCCAGGACACCAAAGGTTGGAATAGTTAACGGTCGCAGTCGGACTCCGCGCGACCGTGGCGCCAGCTTGTCCACCGCCCATGCGATACGGCGACGTCGTAGTCCGGCGGCGGCGCGACCTGACGACCGTCCACGCGAAGTTGGAAGCGAGTGCGCAGGCAAGTGGTAAGTAGGTCCGGTTACGGACAATAGCGCAAGGTAGCGCGGAAGTAAGCGTAGGGGCCGAGGAACAAGCCTCGGGATATAATGTCCGCGCTCAAGAGCACGGGGAATGTCCGCTGACGAAGGGGCAGTCACTCTCCTTGCTCGGCTGTCTATTATTTCAGCAAGTGTCTGTTGAGCACGCACCGAGCGGGAGCGCTCCGTTCGCCGGTACTAGCTCGCCGACGGCACCATCTAGCGCCGGCTCGATCAGGTCCGCCGATGTACGAGCGACTTTCGCGCTCCGAGGCGACCAGGCTCGAGTTTTCGTCGAGGCGGGTTTGATCGACGTGTAGACCCGCAGGGCAGCGCAGCGACGACGGCGATTCTTTTGTTCGTCCGTCGTCGTCGTCGTCGGCGTCGTCGGTCGATGTAACATTTCGGAGTTTTGCGTGTGAAAATGTCGGCGAAACGCCCTCACACGACGCGTGTGGGTTTGTGTGTGTGTGTGTGCGTCGAGTCGAAGTGCGCGTGTCCGCAGCGGGGCGTATAACATAGAGCAGAAAAGTCTTAGTATTTTGTTTGCGTTCGTGAACGGTGATTTTGGGTCTCCGAGACCTACGCAAACCTTGTGTGCTGTGTTGGTGTGTGTGTGCTGGTGTGTGATCTCACATGTTGGGAATGTATCGTATGATACATTTCCTCATGTGTGTGTGCGGGTTGTGTGTGTGTGCTGTGTGTGTGTGGTGCACGTGCGCAGTATTAAGGGCGTCTGATGATGTTTACTGTGTGTGCTGTGTGTGGTGTGCTGTCTGTGCGCAAGTCATCTGATTCACAACCTGTGTTGACTGTGTTGCTGTGTGTAGGTAGGTAGTTCGCGGAGTAGTATCGAATATTATAAATCATAATATACAACTGTAAGATCAAGAACAACTAATAGGCTAGTACTTGGAGATAAATCGACTCAACCGGAATTTCTTTCGCAAAATTTCGATTCGCAAGAATTGGTGTGCCGCCGTGGGAAAGTCGATTATAAGCGGCGTGATATGCAGACGGTATATGTCGTGTATGCCACAACGGTAGCGCCGTACGATGCACTACCAATGCGTCGTTATCAGAGCCATTAGTCCATCGCAGCTCGGCTTTATCAAGTGCACGCATACACAGCCAATCAAAACTCACCGCACATGTAAAGACGCCGCCATTTTCCTCGGCATCGGTGCGCGGAAATAATGGCGGATGGGGATGCGCGTCTGTTGTTGTTGACGCAAAACCCTGACCTCTGGCGGGACGGCGCGCGCGTGAGTATATTATTCTCTAGCGAACAACACAGGACGCACTTAGTGCCGTCGATAAAAACGCTCGCCTATTCTTCTTACATCACAGCGGGCCACTGCTGCCGCGCCGGGCCCGGGACGCGACGAGCGAAGATGTAAAAGGCGAAACACCCCCGCGGCAAGAGATGTCTATCTGCTAGCCGCAGCGAAACCAATTGTATAAGCCCATATACAGAAATTGCTAGCATGACCTGCTTCGAGCCCGTGACTGGAATATCGAGAAAAATTGCATACTTAGGTGCTGATAAGGCAGGCAGATGCACAGACAGAGAGACGCACGGACGGACGCACGGACGAGCGATTGAAGGACTGACGGTGCGGACGACGACACACACGGGCACACCTGTGGTTGCTTCAGAATACAACCCATCATAAAAATGCGTGTATTAAAACGCTCTGCATTCAACATGAGCTCGTATTACATTTTTCCAATTCGGACACGTAGGTATCGGTCTATATTTTTGTGAGAATGACTCTGCTGCATTTTCGTACAGGCCTACTTTGATTCCGATGATCAATGTTTATGGACCTCGGCCAATGACGCTGCTAAAACGCCATGGAGCCTGCTCAAGGAGATTCACTTCAATCCATAATCAAATGAGATTTTAGCAGATACGTTTTTCTACTCGAAAATTATTCGTTAAACCATTGTAATGGCATGTTCAGCTACATTTGAGGTTAAAATGTACAGTATATAAGTTTAGGAAACCCAAACGTTATACCAACATGGGGGCATGTATATCATAAGATGCGGGTATTCCTATATTATTCTTATCGCCTTTCCTCGTCCTAACGTTTAGCTAGATAGAGGATTTATATCATAATGAAGGAAAACAAGCACATGCTTATTCATAATGGCGGCAAATGTGAAGATAATGCAGTTGCGCATGCTTGTGTACAGAAGTGACCCTGCATAAGATGCTAATACGAATGGATGGGTGTGTGGACATGTAGACCTACATTAATAAATTATGCTGTAGAAATCCAGTTTCCAACAAAGGATAATATAGATAACGATTTATAAACGCCGCCCCTAACAGATTTATTTCTATTCAGCCGCTCAAACACTCTTGGTAAATTTACGCGAGGCAAAAAATACGATAAATGTTCGCCCTTTAGTGACGTCACCTATGCATGTGATGCAACCCCCTTTCATCCTTCTAGTTCTCATACCGTGGATCTAAAAAATGCAACTACGTGTTACCATGGACAAGCAATAAGGTTATTGGTGATCTATGGTGTTACTCACAAGAGTAAATGCTGAGAAACCATATTATATCTTCTGCCAAATAAGGAGTGTGCCGGGAACAGCTTGCGACAAAGCTTTATGTTTTTTTGACGTCAGGTTTTGGAACAACAATCAATCAGCTTGGCTGGCAATAAAAATTCATAAGTTTTCATGTGCACCGTTCTAGGGTAATTCACTACAAGGGTTAACCCTCGTACCCATGACTAGTGAGGAAATGTGGACACTACTGAAACTGAGTATAAATAAAGTATATGCAACGGATATATTCTTAAAGTGTCCGAGGGGTGGCGCTGCTCTGAGAAACACAACGGAGTAAAATCGCGGCCGTGCTAGCTTGTTTGTTGTTATTTTTCATAGCATTGAATGTATTTCGGTTATTTAGTGGCTTTTATGACGTTCAGTAATTAGTCGGAACAAAAGCAATAACATCAACTACAATATCACTTGAGTTTTAAATAGCTTGTCACTTAGGTCGCTTAACTGTTAACACGCAGTTACACAGAAACACTGCATGTGTTAATGAGTCGGTCATTCGTGCGCTACGGACTACACTCTACAGGCTGAGTACAGCCGCTGTAGTCCGAGTCGGTTAATGTAACACAGGAGATTCTCATTAACGTCATCTTACTGAGGAAAATGGCTGACCCTTCAAAGGACATGGCGGAGATCATGGGTTTCGGTGGATTTGGTATACTATACACGAATCTGTTTACTTGCGTTGTGATATTCTTCTCATTTTTGTGACTGTTTCTTGTTTAATGTTCACAAGGACTTAACAAGGTAGTTTTGCAAGGCGTTACATATTACTAATGATGTGTTACATATGCAGGAAAGAAGGCCCGAACGTTTGATCTAGATGCCATCTTCGAACAGACAAGGCGAACTGCAATGGAGCGATCTCAGAAAACATTAGGTCAGTGCTATTTTTAATATGACCAGGTGATATGGTACACCACCACATTCACTGATCTTTAGCTACATACCAACATATTTGCTAACTCCTCGTATGTGCTCTAATGATGACGATATTTTCAATAAATTCCTGAAAAATCATTTCTTATTTTTTAAGATGATATCAGCCTGCGGTTATATAAGACTCACGGGTCAGATACACGGTTATTTATAGCTTTCATGCATTACGTTTGTCAGCTGAGAGAGAAGTGGACAAGGCTGCTGGGAGTGTTCAGCGTCAATCAAGGACGGCAGCTCCTCACTCCAGCAAGTCTCAGGCTAGCATCGACAAGCGTCGTGATTCCGACGATGATGATGATGATGACGAGGAGTTGATTGGTCCACCGTTACCACCGGCCGCCGCAAATTCACAGGTACAGAAGACTCACGCCTCCTCTAGGGATCTGGTGAATTACACCTCAAGCGTCATGAAATGCGTGGTCATTTTATTCATAGATAGTACACAATCAAATATCTTTGTAAGTTTGCTACATGCGCTATCTAACCGTGTGGTTCCTTTACATTTACTGGAGCCAACATGGTTGTCAGTTTTTTTAATGCAGCTAACTATGCAGAAGTTTGGCCTCTTTAATTGTTTCGGGCATAAGACTGATAATGGCGCAAAGCTACTGACGTTATTTCTTTTAATAATGAATTTGCTTGTTTTTCCCTGTAGAAGGAGCCAGATGATGAGAATGGATCTGATGGAGATGAATTGATAGGCCCTCCTCTCCCTAATCCGACGGAGGATTCAGATGAAGAGGAAGATGACCATGAAATGGTGGGTGGCCAGACCTGCCAAGCTTAGCTATGCATCCTGACCAAGAAATGACAGCCCATCGGCAAAGCACTGTACTGAATAATAATCGTTATCATTTTCCCTTATAGAATGTCATTTATATTTAAGCTCGTTGCAACTTTGTGTGATGCAAGACACATGTTGAAGAACATTTGTGCATCGTACATCGATAATATCTTCCATTGCAGAAGTATGGTAGGAAAGTTCCGGACAGCCACGAGATAGTCCTCCTCCATGGCGACAAAACTGTAAGCACATATTTCTTGACTATCCCCAATACGGTCTCATCCCCTCATTTGGATCCATTATGTACTGCACGCTTGCAAAATTAAAAAACTTGCCGAGATCGTTCTAACGTATTGAAGATATACAGCACGATATATACATATACACAGTTCACGATATACAGCAACTCTTGTTTGAGTTGTATCTCATGTGTTGTCTGTTACGCACTGAGATTTCTCCTAGGTGTCGGCGATGACGTGGGATCCAGCCGGGGCGCGCGTGGCCACGGGCGGATTTGATTACGACGTCCGCTTGTGGGATTTCGCAGGCATGGATGCCAACCTGCGATCGTTTCGCACCCTGCGGCCGTGCGAGTGGTGAGTACTCTGATATCGCCGGTAGAAGCTGACCCCGTTGCGATCCAGCCATTGCCACCGAGAGTCCGTCAGTGATTGGTGTCAATGCTGATGCGAAAGGATGACACGCTAATGAACCTTTCCACCGTCCGACCTTAGTTAGCCATCCCTCCAGTTTTCGTCTTGTTTACTCCTGATTTGCTACGTTTGTGTACTAATATCTGGATCTTAGAGTCAGGTTACGTCTATTGTGAGTAGTGTTTACAGTCCAATGTGCGTGTCGAAATGTGATTGTTTTTACTAAAAGTCTACTTGACAATCGGAGCATATTCGCGGGTTTAGCAACCGCGGCCAAGTCTGACCCGTTGCGAAATCTGCCGTCTTTCAGCCATCAGATCAAAAGTCTGCAGTACAGTATAACCGGAGACAGCATACTGGTGGCGTCTGGCAATGCGCAGGCCAAGGTTATTGATCGTGATGGCTTTGATGTGATGGAGTGCCCCAAGGGGGACCAGTACATCACTGACATGGCCACGACGAAGGTGACAAGAAAAATGTGTCATTTCCTACCTCCTGGTCCTAGCTCCAGTCGTCGATTTAGTTAGTTTATAAGAATAATTGCTTCGATGTGAGTGTAGCTGCATGAGTATTTTCTTCGTATATGAAACATGTGTGAACAATCAGGTGTGGATGTCCTAGATATTATCGATCGCATTATCACACATAGAAGTAGAGAGTACGAGAGTACCGACCGATAAGTTTATGAAGAGAGGATATATAGGTTTGCATTACCTCGTGTAGCTGCAGGCTAGTGCAGACGCGACTAATTATACATCTACTCTTGTTTCAGGGTCACGCTGCAATGCTGAATATGGGTTGCTGGCATCCACGCGACAAGACCGAGTTTATGACTTGCTCTATAGACAAGTACGATAAGTATAACAGTATGATATGAGTGTTTGGGATGAGCTTCATTATGCTTGTAGGCTTAACCACACATCTTCCAAAATTATAGACTTAATAACATAACACATGCTATAAATGCTATAATTTATAGTCATAGTAATTTATATATGCTATAAGTCATATAATAGTTGCCAAATGTGACTGTCGATATCGTAGAGACTTGGAATACTGGCACGTTTTACAAACCATGATGTCGTCGTCAAGCACGGGGAGTTTATGAGGAGACAGGAAGCCGGACACGTTGCGTGACGACGTTGACATGTCCGTGTGCTTTCAGTACTGTCAGGCTGTGGAGCGTGGAGGACAGTAAGAAGCACAAGGCAGTGATCAAGCCGCGGTCAAAGCAAGGTCGCCCGACGGTGCCGACGGCGTGTGCGTATAGCAACGATGGCAAGCTGGTGGCGGCTGCATGCCAGGACGGATCCATACAGATGTGGGATCACCGCAAGCAGTTTGTAAGTGGCAGTGAGCGGGACATTCATCTGTCGAAACCGGGGTGTGGTGGCACGCAGTGAAGTAGCTTAAAGTAGTAGTGAGTAAGGTAGTTAAAGTTAAATCTGTTCCCGTGCCTATGTGGCGCATAGGGCAGTGCCTATCTATGTTTCCTTAACCCTAGGCCACGCAGCTGCTTTCACAGTAAATACTACAGCAGGGGGTTAGTCCACTGGTAGCACTGCGAGTTAACTCTCCACGCTCTATCTCTATTTGCTGAGTGCTAAGCAGAGTAAGGTAAGGGGTGGGGGAAATTAAGGTGAGAGTCCAATTCTCACCGTCGATCACCCTAACTCTATTCATCCTCTTCTCACTTGTAATCGAATGCATAATCACAAGCTAGTATAAGCGGGTCTAGTTTAAGTAACCTAGCCATAGTATCAATGGAGGCTGTGGTCGTACCTGTTGGATAGATGGGTGAGATGGAGAGAAGGGTGGATTCTCGAGCGACCGCCGAGCTCGCCGGCGCGTGTCAACAAGTGGCGCGCCTCGTAGAGTAATCAGTTTCTCGTTAACCTGCACAGGTGAACACGGTGGCAGTGTGTCGGACGGCGCACCAGCCGGGCACGGACACGTCGTGCCTCTGCTTCTCCTACAGCGGCGCGCTGCTGGCCTCGCGCGGGGGCCTCGCCGACGACTCGCTCAAGCTGTGGGACGTGCGCAGCATGAGGGCGCCACTGCAGCAGAAACACGACCTCGAGAACCTGTTTGCGATGTGAGTCGCGTCGAGGGCGCGCGTGTAGAGCCTCCTCCCTCACTAGGTGGCGCGTGTGGAGCCTCCGCCCCCACTAGGTGGCGCGTGTAGAGCCTCCGCCCCCACTAGGTGGCGCGTGTAGAGCCTCCTCCCTCACTAGGTGGCGCGTGTAGAGCCTCCGCCCCCACTAGGTGGCGCGTGTAGAGCCTCCATCCCTAGGTGGCATGTGTATGGTGGTACGTAGCCACCCCCCTAGATGGTGCGCTGTCTCGTAACACACGCTCACACGCACACGCTCACGCGCACACGCTCGTAACTCCTGGTTTGCAGGAGAAAAATCGTGTTTTGCCAGCGTTTTTATTTGTGGCGTAGCAGCTACGCCGTAGAACACTGATTCAGCCCATTACGTAGCATCGGGCAACACTTAACTACTGTACTGTGTGAGAGTGGACAGTGAATATTGGACTGTCATCAATACATCAAGAAGGGAGCGAGGGCGTGGGAGGGTAGGTCCCACTCACGTAGGCACTTGTGTTTTCAGGACGGACTGTCTGTTCAGCCCGGATGACCGCATGGTCGTTACGGGCGTGTCGGTGAGGCGGGGCCAGGGCATGGGAGAGCTGCTGTTCTTTGATCGTGACACGTTCGACAAATCCTACTCGATACCTGTGTGCGAGGGAGCGGTGAGTGACTCGCAGCGGCTGTACGTACTGACATCACTCATGTGGCTGTCGGTCCGTGTCAACATTATGTTATGTTGTATGATTAATATATTAAGATTGAATAGGAAATGTTTTTTAAACGAATTTGCTGACTAAAAACCCTGATATATATATATATATATATATATATATATATATATATATATATATATATATATATACTTTTGTATGTGTGATGCACACCCCTTGTGTTGGAATGTATATTGGTGTAAGTTTATATGCTAGTTATGTATAATGGTAACTTATGTGGATGTTTTAATGTGAAGTCAGCGCACGTTGAGTATAATATACAATATATCATAAATGTCTGTGAATGATTTGCATTTTCAGAGTGTCGTCAAATGTATCTGGCATCCTAAACTAAACCAGATCATGGTGGGAACGAGCAATGGACAGGCAAAGGTCTACTATGACCCTGAGATTAGTCACCGTGGTGCCAAGCTGTGTGTCGTCAAGACAATGCACAAGGTAGCAATCGGAGGCAGCTGTGATTGCGCGAGCCTCGACTTGGATTCATTCTTTCTTGGTTTGGTTTTGTCGTTGCTGATTGTGATAGTTTCGCATGCGAGGTCACCTCGTAGGCAGAAGAGTGGAAAATGTGTGCAGAATGCTCTCGGATGCTTGTGTATGTGTTTGTACGGCTTCGACGCGTATAGCGCTACGTCGCATGCGACGCGTCTGCTGGTTCGTCAACATTGTCGCGTTGCCGATGTCGTCGACGTCGTCGTCATGCCGACCCTCTCGTAACGTCGCGTCTCCGTCGACAGGTGAAGCAGATAGAGTTTGTTGCTGATGATCCGATCATCACGCCGCACGCGCTGCCAATGTTCCGCGAGGAGCGCCCAAGGTCGACAAAGAAGATCAACGAGAAGGCGCGCGCCGATCCGGTGAAGTCACATCGACCCGACCTGCCGTTCCACGGACCTGGTATGTTCACATGTTTAAGCTATTGTATACGCTGTGTATTTCGCAGTGGTTTAATTTTCGCGAACACGTCGCCGACTGGGAAAATAGCAACGCGTAAATAATTCATACCGAATAATTCATAATTCACCGACGGCGAAATTAACCACTCACGAAATTAACCGTCAAGTCTGAATTCGCGAAAATATCTGTATGCGAAAAATATGGCGTATACAGTACATTGCAGTACTCGTAATTAGAAAGTGAGACGAAAACGAATGTCACACGTGACGTCAGGCAAAATGAAAATCGCTTCAGTGATTGGCTGCGTTGTCTCACGCAACCTGCTCACACTTCGTGTCGTATTCTACGTAAGAATTACTGCGGTTACGGTGGTGTCGTGCGGGCCTGCGCTCCCGTTAGATCTCTGGTATGATATGTTGTTTTGGATGGGTGAGGGTGAAATGAAATAATTATGATGGTTTTATAGATGTGTATGAGGCATGTGAATAAATGAATTCATAGGTGTGTATAGAATAAATAGACCTGTATAAGGTTTTTATCAATAATTCTGTATAGAGGCTATAGTATAAAGTGTACAAAGTACAGGTTTTTGAGTTCTGCATATACTTTGATTGATATATAAGCAATGCATGTCATACGCAATACAAATTTTTACGCTGACAAGTAGATTAAATGTCGACCGATCACGTGAACGTGGGTACTCGTGGTAGAGGTAGAGTGTGCAGCTCATGAATGCGTTCGTGTTGTTGCTGTGTAGGTGCTGGCGGGCGGCTGAGCGCGAGCGGAGGCACGATGGCGTCGTACATATCCAAGAAGTACGCGCTAGCGCGACCCATCGAGAACAAGAGCCTCGACCCGAGGCAGGCCATCCTGAGACACGCTGAGGACGCGGCAGAGAATCCTCAGTGGACGCGCGCGTACCTGCAGTACGTACTCACGTTAATTAACACTACCAGCCTTGCGATGTCTGCACGTCGGTGTCTCCCTCTAGTGTGCAAAATACCGATTTCAGTCGCAGATTTGTTGTTCGTCTGTACACTGCATGGCACCAGTTGTACGTTTCAGCTCCATGTAGGGTTATGTATATACATTTTAATAGATAAATCATTTGAGTAGGTCGTCTCGTATATAGATCATTAACTTAATATAATCAGCAACATCATCAGCAATTTATTTATGTAGAGCACCGTGACTAAATAGGTTATAGTCATTCCAGTCTTGGAAATGAGTGGAAACCCAAACGGTCCCTATTTTGAAAGTTTTGATTTTTAATATATATTCTATAGTAAAACCAACAAAAATTTGCCAGTCTTGCTGAAAAGTTTCCAGTTCCGAATTGGAAGACGGGCTTGTTATTTCTACACAGGTCGTTCCCATACACACCAGAGCGAGAGAGAACTTTGCAATACAGCTGTGTAGATATGTGAGCTGTGGTACATTGGTGCAGAGTCACTGCTATATCACTGTTACACTTGTCATCCACAGAACACAGCCTGAGCCTGTCTTCCAAAAAGAAGGGGAGGAGAAGAAGGAGCCGGATGAAACTGTACAGCCTCCGTGGAAGAAAAAGAAACTCTGAGATCCCCATGAGGAAGTCAGACAGCTAAACTCAATCTCTCCCACCCCACCCTACATCACCAACCCCACCCACCCCACCCACATCACCAACCCCACCCACCCCTACCATCACAACCCCACCACCCACCATCACTCAACCGCCACCGCACCCGCACCTAACATCACAACTCCCAGCGCCCACCTCACACCCAACCCCACCTACTCACCAACCCCACCCACCCTACATCACCAACCCCACCCCACACTACACCACCACCCACCATTCTGCAACATCTTAGTCAGACATGCCACACATGGATGCCTACCCCTATTATGTTCCCACGTGCTTTGTATTGAACTACCCGTCTCTAATCAGGTGAAATGCACTGTAAAGCAGTCTCAATAAAATGAAATTCATAATATTTAACCGTGCCAGTGTGGATCGATGAAACTGCATTGTTTTTATGCAGCAGGTAAAGCATAACTTGTATGTGAGGAAGATCAACAGTTTTTTGGTGATGCATTATTGTTCATGTGTATGTTCAGTGGTGCCATCTATCAGGAGCTAATAATACCTAATAAAGAGCTAATAATAGGTATTATTAGCTCTTGAATCTATGCAATACTTGATCGCAGTAGTTACTCACAGGTTTTGGAATCGTCCGTGAATCCGTAAAGCGCTGCGACGTATTGTGTGTTCATTATTGCTGTAATTCTAACTAGCCTTTGTACCAAGCTGTACGTTAAATATTGTGACATCTATATTATATTTAAACCCCAAAAATCACATTTCCTTAAAAAAAATGACAGGGGTAATAACATGTAAGTTTTCATGTCTTGTAAATACAAGTTTTTATTATAAAAAGATGTTCGAAATCTGTTATGCACTTGTAGTGAGATAACTTTACCACGTGCGCAAATAGCAACATGATAATAAGATCTGAGTGAGGGAGTCACTCGACTCGTGATCCTCCTGTGCAAGTTCTCCATCCGTGATGTGACATGACTGCAAGACCATCGAGGAAATTGAATTGCACACACGCACAGATGCACACAGCCAATGGCCGAATACTGCCTTGAGTACACTCGGCTTCACACAGCAGATGTGCTGGCCTGGAGTCTCACGTTAGTGATGGTCATCAGAGGCTTGTCGTTTCCTTTTTCTTCACGGCCTATCCTCATCTCATCTCAGAGCTATGGTGGGATTGCGCTTTGCAGTGGCACCTATCGTACAAGAGTGATGGCTGCTACCAGCTGTGTGATCTATGGGGTAACACGGCTAGGCATGCATTCCCACTTATTCCCACCAACCATCGCTTCTCTCTCATCCTCAAGCCCTAAGCGGCGGCAGACAGGCTGCGGCATTGTGTAGAACTTGTTTCTCCCTCCAACGCGAAATCCATGCCCACGCGGCCACCTCTACAGTCCACCCTTGATCGTTGGGCAAATGTTTCGACCGTCTCTAAATTAGCGCTCCCTCCCTCCAGTCCACTCGCCAAATCTTTCGGCCACCTCCACATCAGCGCCATCTACAAGCGCGACCACTCGCCCCCAGTCTTTCGGCCGTCTCCTCGCGTCAGCGCTCCCTGGCGGTCAACCCTCGATCTCGCCGAGATAGATCTTCTTGTCGCTGGCGCACGAGACGATGATCGGCTCGAGCGGGTGGAAGTCGACCTCGTTCACCGAGCCGCTGTGTCCCGGCAGCTTGTAGAGCACGCGCCGCGACGTTGTGTCCCACACGTAGACGTGCCTGTCGGCCGAGCCCGCCGCCACCTTGCTGCCATCCGGCGCCCACGCGCACTTCAGCAGGTTCTTCTCGAAGCCGTGCTGGTGGCCGTGGAAGATCTTGACGCAGCGCTCGCGCGCCGCGAACGGCCGCACGTCCCAGATGCGCACCGAGCTGTCCATCGCGTTCGACAGCAGGTAGGAGCCGTCGGGGCTGAGCCGGAGCCCGGTGAGCGTGTCGCTGTGACCGCGCATCTCGTAGAGGACGGCGTTCTTGCGCAGGTCCCACACCTTGATGTCGTTGTCGATGCCGCCGCTGATGATCTGCTCGGCCGTGTCGTTGAACGTCACCGCGGTGACCTGCCGACGACACGCGAGAGTGAGCAGCGGATAGAGAGAGAGAGAGAGAGAGCGAGGGGGGAGGGGAGAGAGAGGGGGGGAAAGAGAGTGAGAGAGAGAGGGGGAAAGAGAGAGAGTGGGAGGAAAGACAGAGCAGGAGAAAGAGAGAAAGAGAGAGAGGGAGAGAGAGACAGAGAGAGAGAGAGAGAGAGAGAGACAGAGAAAGACGGTGAGAGAGAAATAGACTAAGAAAGATAAACAGTGTGAGCGATTGACTTAGAACGTAGAAACGTAGAGTGATTGTTGTTTTTTAAGTAGACAGTAGAGTTTGTAATTGTTAATGTTGATGTTGATGTTAATGGTAATGCAACGGAACATCCGGTGTATATGTGGCGCATGCGCGGTGAAAGCGTGTCGAGCTGCGGATCCGGGTGCTTCGTGGGCGGAAACGGGTATGGCGTCTCCCAGTGCGGAGTGAAAGGCGGTGTGTGCGACTGTGAGTGTCGTAGGAACAAGGTGGACATTTTTCTCCAGTCGTACAGAAAGACTGTGTGCTATACTGCGTGTGGTTTAATCACCAATGAGGTTGGACAAGTGCTAATGATACAGCAAGCTCGGAGGCTAACTCAGGAACTAACTCTAAGCCCCCAGGTGGAATAACACTAATGCACTGCACCTCGCCATTAACCTTTTAACATGAGATACTAATCGCTGTGTTCTACTTACGGGCCACTGCGTCGCCCTGCCATACCTGGTATGTGTTCTGGAATGTTTGCATGGTTCCCTTCTTGCGCGAGTCCCACAGTCTGATCGTGCCATCATCGCTGCCACTGCACACGAGCGGAGGGCCGCGCCGCGCCGGTGAACAGCTATTCACGATCGACGTGTGCCCTTTCAACTTCTTGATGCGCCCTCCGGTGGCCGAGTCCCACAACATCACCATCTTGTCTGGAATGAAACGTCGAGAGGTCGTATGAGTCGTAGAATGCACGCACTGCCCTTCAAGCTTACACGTGCTCTACTTGTTAACATTACATCGTCACCACCACCGCCGCCGCCACGAAACTCTGCCGCCTCCCCCTCCTCTTTCTCCTCCTCTTCTTCCTTGCCCACCTCCTCTCCCTCCTCCTCTAGTACCACTGCCACCACCACCAGCTCCTCCTCCTCCTCCTCCTCTTCCTCGTCCCCCTCCTCCCCTTCCTCCTCTAGTACCACTGCCACCACCACCAGCTCCTCCTCCTCCTCCTCCTCTTCCTCGTCCCCCTCCTCCCCTTCCTCCTCTAGTACCACTGCCACCACCGCCAGCACCTCCTCTTCCTCGTCTCCCTCTTGCCCACCTCCTCTCCCTACTCCTCTAGTACCACTGCCACCACCACCAGCTCCTCCTCCTCCTCTTCCTCGTCCCCCTCCTCCCCTTCCTCCTCTAGTACCACTGCCACCACCACCAGCTCCTCCTCCTCCTCTTCCTCGTCCCCCTCCTCCCCTTCC
>NW_014577210.1:251509-252998 GCF_000485595.1 Priapulus caudatus | reverse complement strand
GAGAGATTGAAGAGGGGAGAGAGAAGAGAGAGAGAGAGATGAGAGAGAGAGAGAGAGAGAGACGAGACGATGAGCAAGAGAGAGAGAGAGAGAAGAGAGAGAGAGAGAGGAGTAGAGGGGGGGCCTACGGTCAGTCGATAAGTCGCGTCGCGAGCCAAATCAGCTGCATCACTGCACTTATTACAGCTCAATGAGTTGATGGAGCTCATTAGATCATAGCTAGCAAGTGGGATCTGCGGTCCCGTAGGACGCGTACAGGCCTCCACTTCCACATGCGATAAAGCGAACTGTCTGGGCGTCGTATTTGAGATATGCTTTCGGGCGGAAACTGACGTGCTGCCATGGGTTTAACAGAAAATTTTTGGGTGCCACGACAAGTTAAATGCGCGGGGCGCGCGGTGGGGGTGGCGCGTGGGGAGGCGCTTGCAAAAGCTGCACGGTGTCAGCAGGGCAAACCGTCCCCTTTCCAACATTTGTGCTTGGGGATAAAGACACACACGTACATGAAACGTAAGGGGAGTTGCACACGGCGGCATACCTGGTACAATAAAGCCAGCGGTGGTTTATTGCCTTGGATGTCGTCCTGTGAACAGGGACGGTTTGTCATTACATTGTCATTTGGTTGTCATTACATTGTCATTTGGTTGTCATTACCACCAGGAGTCTATCAATTGATCTATTGATAGACTCCTGGTACCACGGCAAGCAGGGAGGGCAAGCACGGCAGTTTCTGTCGATACCGTGGGTAAAATTCAAGCCCAGAGTCTGGGGCGTGATGCTACCCAAGAGCCTCGCTGTCACACGTGCTAGATTAGTAGTGATGCCCCGATGATCGATTATAATCGAAAGCCAATCGTTCGCAGCATCCGACTAAGCGCTCGATTATGAAAATATATAATCGATTATCAAGAAAACATGTTTTAATTTTTTTTGACAAATTTTAAATAAAATTTGCAAACATTGATGAAATGATTTTATTTTTGTGTTTACTTTGGTTACTTTACAGCTTGGTGACAGTAAATCTAACCTAAACCGAACATAAGCATGTCTAATACTAATAGTAATACTGTTACATAGCTTTTAGAATATTGTATTATAAAAGATACATGCGATATATGATATATTTCAATATCTGGTAGCCGCGATCAATAACATTCAACCGAATTGGCACACACGTAAAAATCCAAAAAAACAAAAAGCACAGGCAGATAGTCGATCGGTTCAGTACAGAAAACAAATGCACGCACGATTTTACATAGCTTCTGTATAAAATTAATGCATATTATGTAGTATACGGCAAGCGCGTACGAGCGAACGCCCGATCCAACTTTTCAGCTATGTACAAATGACCTATGACCCGATGACATAACTACAAAGTGGCTTATTCGCCAAATAGTCAGGGGGCAGATTTCAAAAAGAGCTAAAATAAGGATGAGCTTAAACTTTTTGGGTAGAGGCTGGAAACGGGTAAATATCATTTCTATGATAC
>NW_014577210.1:244593-250572 GCF_000485595.1 Priapulus caudatus | reverse complement strand
GTATGGGAGGTAGACGCGTAGGCGAAACATACTCGCCGAAGACGGTAGTATACTCGACATGAATATAGTATGTCGACAATCGACCCTCAGCCCCGAGTGATATGGCTTGCTTGTTTAGGAGTGGGCGGCATGGTGATATATCGCCGTTCAACTGTCTACAGTTCCACAATAATGAAGTGGCGATCCCGCGGAAGGGTAGAAACAGGATATTGAGGCACATGCCTTATGGTGCAGTCAGGTACGGAATGAGCACCGACCGAGCAGTAAGAAGACGTCGCTGGTGTTGCAGATGTTTCGAAAGAACTTTAGCTGAGCGCTAATGAATGCACCTGCACGAAAAACTACATTTATATAATGCTAAGTGAAGTTTTTGGAATATTATTTTCATTTGTTGACATTATTGTTGTTTAGCTAGCCTGGTACTAGGAATCTAAACACGCCATCTATGAGGCCACAATAAAAAAATCTTTTGTTTGGCTCGACCCGAGGCACAGGCTAAGGATTTTGGGTAGGGTAATGACAGTGTTTTTGAGGGTGCTTTGATGCAGCATAATTTCAGCATGGTCTAGTAGCTTAGGTATGATACCGCGTACGATGCCGCGTGCAGGACTTACGCGGGCTAGTATAGTGAGGAGCTAGTGTGCTACTAGGCGTAGTACTATATGTCTCGATTACTTTGAACTGCCGCCGCTGGGAGCTTATTGAGACCGACCAGACGATGGCATGCTAATGGTTACCAGACGTTAGCTCCAGCAGTTTCAGCGGGAGCTATGTATTTTTTCGCATGTAGAGGGTGGGGCCGGTGTTGTGTTGGAGTTTGGACAGCTAAAAACATTTTGTGTGATCGAGTAATCAAATTATAGAATATAATTGTTCACATCTTCATGACAAACACTAATAATAGCAGTATTCTGTTGAATCAGCACTAAATTGTTAGCTGTACACAACAATGGTTTTGTCCACGAACGGCCACACGAAACCGCCCACGGCCCCTCACATGCGGAGAAATACATAAGATCTATCCGCTGTTGTGAGGAAGCGGAGTACGTTTGGGTCATGTGTAGTGGCCATGGGTGCGGTCGTGAGTTAAGCCCAGCGGTCATGACGGTGTTTGAGAGGTGGTGGCAAATACGAAGTGTTTGTGTCGACAATGGAAAATACTGCAAGTATACATTCATATGTCAGACGAATATTAAGTTCAATTGTTAGTTAAGCGGGCTCAGTATACTTAGAGGAATATTCCACTGATTCGGGAGTAAGAGCGATTAATTGCGCTAGCACAGACTTATAGCGGGATATATACCGGGGGATGAAGTTGGCCTAGCGAGTGTGCATGCACGCGTATCATGGTGGTCGGCTATAGCCAGCGGCAGTTCATGGAGTCAAGCGGCTATAGTACTAGAGCGAGGTGTCTACATGCTCGGTGTGCTTGTGTGGAGAGTAACCTTTTGTTTGAATTGCTTGCTTTGCTTTGAGTGACAATGTAATACGGATCTGGTTTGCGCGTACCGATTTTAGTAAGTAATGACACAGCGATACAATTTGAGTCGCGCTTTTTTGCGGCGTCAGGTGTGAGGGGCATAACAGTAATTTTTTTTATTATGGCTGAGGTGTATGCTTTGTAGCTGGCTGGGTAGGTCAATTTAGAACACGCTGCAGGTGTTAGCCCGCATGCTTCGTCCCCTTCGAAAGCACGTAAATATGGTGATATTTCTTGCTCTTTCCACCTTCTGATCCTTCTCCAGCTCGTAGGGCCTTTGCTACTATTGTTCATAGTTTGCTGTCCGGTAAAGCAAGTGATACGCTGGTTCTCGGATCTACTTCTGACTGGCTGTTTGTTGGGAGATGATAGCTGAGCCTTAGGAAGTTCCCGAACTTAGATGTCATTAATGGTCAGTTTAATAAGATATTATAAGTAGATATCATATTAAACTATAGTTATAGTGAATATTATATATAGTGATCTTATAGTGAGTAACCGTACGTGACTATAGTATGGGTAATGCGTAGATTTATATTTAGTTTTTTGTGGTGTAATATCATGTTTAGGAGTTAACAGGGGATAAGGAGTTAGTTCGAGTGATATCATCACTTAAGTCATGTTATCGATTAAGTGATAATCGAGGGAACGGCCAACAGTCCTAATGGAAGCGTTTAATACCGTCGTATGTTGTTCCAATCATTCTCTCTTTTGTCAAACGGACATCCGGGCGGTAAATAGTGGTAAATTTGTTGAAGACCCACGTTAATTAATTTATATAATATTAGAATAGTAGACGTGGAAATAGTACTTTATCTTTCCGTGTTATAAATATGAAGCAATCTATGACAGATTTGGCCGCATTTACTTATGCGCTTGATGGAGGGCTGTTGTACGCCCGATGGTACAGATCCGGACCCCCGGGAAACGTCGGCCCTGGTACTATTATGATATGGGGTTAGCGTTTAGGTATTAAGCGCGGTTAGGTGTGGAGGGTTAGAGATTTAGGGTTAGGTTAGGGAGTTACAGGATAGGCTAGGTGACTCCCAAGACGCTTAGTCGAGTACGCGAGAGGTAGAACCGGTCGCATATTTTAGTATAGTACCGCAGGTACGTTTTTGGCATACGTTGGGACATAGATCCTCTCAAAGCTTATACTATACAAGTGCGCGAAAATTTTGAGCGAGTTATTGTCCGGTGGCCGACCGTGGTTTAGATTTGCCCGCATCATAGGGGCCTAATATCTAATCAGTATCCACTGGCTAGTTCAGGAATTTGCTTTATGTTGGCCTTATATCAACGGAATATTTACCAATTTCCTGACAGGTTTTACTTAGGCTCCATAAGGATCTATGTCCGCGGCCGGACTGGCGAACGTAACCTGGTCACGTAGTTGGATATGGTTAGGGTTAGGGTTAAGATTAGTGGTTAGGTTAGGAGTAGGCGTAGGTGACACCTAGACTGCGTCTAGTGAGTAGGACGAGGTATGGTAGCGGCATATTAGATAGTACGGAGGGCAGTAAAGTTCCGTGAGTACCGGACGGGGGACATAGCGCTCTCAGCATTACTTAGTGACTACTAAGAAGTAAATTCATGTTCACTGCAATTCGCTGTCAAACATAGTAGAAATCCACTGATAGGGAATGAACATATGAAAATCAAGTGAGTATTGGCTCTAGATAAAACCAAAAGCTAAATACTTTTATTAATTATAGGAATAAGCTTTTAAACAAAATTAAGGGCAATGTTCAATCTTGTTATGATGAAGGCCCGTCAATTTGTCTATAGGCATGTTGAACAATTTGGGTGGGGCTGTTCACCATTATTGGCTATTTCATGCCGTGTCTAATCACCGATTAGACGTGTGATCTCCACGGGTGGCAACACGGTCGCTACATTGCAGTAAGCAGTATTTGCCTCACAGTGAGTAACAAATCACTGCGCTTCGTAGCTAACTATTTGAGAATGCATGTGTACAATCCTAGCTATGTTATTTGCTTGACCGCATGTGCAGACAGCCTCGGTGCGGTCTAAGGTGTGCGAACATTTGTCCTAGCTCTCGCAACACTAACAGTGGCATATAATCTGTGACGATACACAGTCTGACATGATGTGCTATGTGTCAGTTTAGGTTCTATTATAGTTTATGATATTTGTTAAGCTGGGTAGTACACTATATGAAATGACCGAAAGAAGTCATGTAGGTAGATAATCGAGGACCCCCTCGCGTAGTTATGGCTATTCCTATTAATCTATCTCTTGATCAGTATGCGAGGTACGTATATTTTAACATAGGCCGACTTATCGTCAGATAGCTCGAAAGATGATGTGATGTCGAACTCTCAACTTTTCAAACAGAAAGTTGATAGCGTGACCAGCCATATGTTTCATGTGACAGGGGGGAGGAGCCATGAGCTGCCACGATGTGGCATGACCGAGTAGCAGCTAAGACCCCTCTGCTAACTCGGGGTTAGACGGCAGCCCTCGACACTATTGTCGCGATTGACCGGACAAGTGAACAGTCAGTGTTCGGGACAAGTTATTTGCTGCCCTGAGGTTCTCGGCTAGACGCCAAGACTGGGAAATCTCTTATTGTGTTTTAATATTGCTAAACATTCCTTTGAGCGGGCACTATCTCGCGCCACGACGTTATGAACGTCAAACGGTTTTGTAAAGGTCACTGGAAAAAGCCAGCCACGGGACAGCCGACATCATATACCATTACGATTATTTCAGGCGCGGGGCGGTCATTGGATTGATGTGACTGGGGGGGGAAGGGGGGGAAGGGGCACGATTGTTTGATAAGGTCGGTTGGGGGCCATATATCAGGGTTACTGGGACTATGTTGGCGTGAGGATCGCGGGCGTATGAGAGGACGAACAGCAAACCGCTTTGCCGTGGAGTTGAGGAAAAACTTGCAATCAGGGGAGTGCAATAATAGCGAGCGGCACGTCCGCCAGGGCACAAATCCAACGATTGGTGAATTTCATTACGATTTTACATGCACTGTATTTACTCGTGTATAAGTATTTATCAAGGTATTATTCATGTATGAGTCGCACCCCATATTTTGCCTTGAAAAGTTGTTACAAACATTGGTACATGTATTGTTGTTTTCACTTTTGAAGTATATTTGTAAGGATCATTCAGTATTGACCGTCACCCTAACGATAAGCGACTTTCAAAACATCTATGGCTTAATTATATTAGCAAATCTAAGGAGTTGGTGCCTTGCATTAAAGATGTGTAAAACCGTCTCACAATTTTACTGAACTTGATATCTCTAGCATAGTATAGCAGACATGTGGTTAGAGACATGTAAAGTGTGTGCACCATTTTAGCACTGATGCGAACAATGCATGCTTTCGTTTCGGTCACCTATCATGACACTGTAGAACTCACTGCACTCACCCTACACAACATATTACCCCTAACATTGCATTTTTATATCCCCTGAAAACAATTCGTCGTTTAATCACTTTGCCAGTAAAACGTTCGGAGCACACGTACACACGTTGAGGTTGGGACGGAGCCACGACATTTGTCACTCACGGTAGCTGGCGGGTGACATTCTCTGCAGCAGGCTATTAATCAGTAGGCCTATATGTACATTAAAAACCCATTAACTCAAAACACGGAACACGGAACTCAAGCCGCGCCACGGGGAGACGTGCACACCTACAACGACACGGTGGGTCAAGGCATTTAAACCAGCGAATCAGGGGTCACATATACGATATAAAAGCCTTGCTCCTTCTGTCGCCGACTGAGTAAGTGCACGTGAGACCAGACTAACACGAGGCGACGACAACATCGCAACGATGTTCATCCCACTGCGTGCTGTCGTTACACTGGCGCTGTGCACACATGCTGTAGTGCTGGCGCATGCATCAGGGCTCCACGCGGCACCAGCAGGCATCGATAAGCTGACCAAGACCATCGATCTCGATATACCTGACTTCACCGACGACACAAGAGGGCTGCTTCAATTTCTGAACACCGTCACAGGACGGCTCATCATGAGTAACTTCGACGGGATTGACGGATCGACGGACGACGACAACTCTGCGAGCCGGGAAACGGAAGACGATGAGAGCAGTGCGTCGAACGCGGTCGACGATGAAAATGCGCCATCCGACCAGAGCAACACTAACGAGAATGGTGATTTAGAGAGTAAGCTGCAGGAAGCCCTAACTCCTGAGGAGCTAGATTCGCTTAAAAGATTAGACGTGCCAGCAATTATTTCGTTCATCGCAGCTCTCCCAATAGGTAATTTCGATCAGAATCCGCTAAAGAGAAATCGGAACCCGTTTGGTGATGTCTTTACAGCCAGCCGTGCCTTACTGAGCCTGGACCCAGTCAACGCTGATGCCACAAATACGGGTGGAGGTATCTTGCAACGGAATCTCTTTGGGAGGAACAGAGACAACGCTGATGCCACAAATACGGGTGGAGGTATCTTGCAACGGAATCTCTTTGGGAGGAACAGAGACAACGCT
>NW_014577210.1:241841-244583 GCF_000485595.1 Priapulus caudatus | reverse complement strand
AACGGAACCTCTTTGGGAGGAACAGAGACAACGCTGATGCCACAAATACGGGTGGAGGTATCTTGCAACGGAATCTCTTTGGGAGGAACAGAGACAACGCTGATGCCACAAATACGGGTAATAGACAACCCCTTCGTGCCACTCGTGGCAACTTTGGCATCATTGGACAGAATTTACAAGGCAGAAACACAAATATTAATAACATTTTTCCAGGCATACTTGGATTCTTGAACAGGAACAGAGACAACGTTGATACTCCATCTACAGATGTAAGTACCACTGGACAGATTTTCCGAGAAAGAATCCCACAGCCCCTTGCTGCCATTCGCAGAAAAACCACCATTACAGGTAGACAGACCATTGGACAGAATTTAGTAGGCAGGAACAACGTTCCGGGTGGACGCATACGTGGTAGAATACAGAACATCTTAACAGGAGCAACTGGGGATTCTGGTGCCACAAGTACAGGTGGGCGGACCATTGGACAGAACTTACTGGGCAGGAACAACGTTCCGTTTGCCGACATTACTACAGGCATACGTGGGCAAATACAGAACGTCCTAAACAGAAGGAGAGGAACTGGGGATTCTGGTGCCACAGGTACAGGTGGGCGGACCATTGGACAGAATTTAGTAGGCAGGAACAACGTTCCGGTTGGACGCATACGTGGTAGAATACAGAACGTCTTAACAGGAGCAACTGGGGATTCTGGTGCCACAAGTACAGGTGGGCGGACCATTGCAACGTAGAGTTCAGCCTGAAAACCCTAATTAGCTCTAACTTTTTGGCGAATTAATGACATTTTTTGCCAAATTCAACTTTAATTCGCATTTGGCGAATTAGCGAAAGGCAGCTTAAGCCCTGACTATGCAGAATTTACCAGGCATTGCCTGGTAACGGAGGCAATGTTGCTGCCATGGTTTTAGCATTGGTTGCTGCATCGACAGTACCTGATTCAATGACTCGGCTACAGATCTAGAAAATGTACCATAAGACATGTTTTCTCAGGCACTATATTGAAGGCACAGCCAAGGGCATCTATATGCCTGTAGTTATAAGTGTGTGATATTTACCAAATACTAATATTTTAACACTACTGCCCAAGATTATGGGCAAGCTTAAAGTTCTATTAATCTGGGGACAAATTATCACTTAGACGTATCACTCATCACTTGACTTTCACTGTCCCATAGAACAGATCATTTGTGATATTTACGCTTTAATATTAAGCAATATTCAAATTTACCCAAGGCTCATCATGGGGAAACTCCAACTTGCCCATGATATATTATCTCAGCTGATCACAAACATGTCCTCAAGTAGCAGCCAGCCACTATATTTAATCATAATTAGATAATAAAATTATATACCTAACATGTGCATTTATTTTCCTTAGTGCATCACAGAGCTTAGGATATTGTTGTAATGGCAACCTTAATACGGAAAGCCTACTTATGACAACCAGAGTAAATAAAGATGTATTTTATACCAAATTATCACGATTGTGTGCACATTTGCCTTACGTGTTATAATGGTACTTGATTTAACATTTACCTTATACCAACAAGACAAAAGTTTATCTGCAACTTGACAACAAGACACAAATATAACACGAGACATTAATGTTTATAAATACATAAAACAAAATATGTACAGTGTGTTGTTCTGACGAATGTAACATGACTAAAGGCACTATTGCATCTATTAGATTTTTTCTCCATGAAAAGGACTGTCTTCAGTACATGTATTTGTACTTGAATTACACGCAATAAAGATTATAATATTAATAATAAGAATTCTCTTTGATTTGCCTACAAATACATATAATCAAGGAACCATAATACTATTATTGCATTAGACTAGCATTATGGATACTATATGATAGGTGTTTGAAAATATAATGCATCACATTTCACACATCACATCTCATCCCATGTCACAGGATCACTTCACACCCACGCCACATCAAGTCAAACTTGCATTTACCCCGGCGTTTATTAGTACAGATATATTAAAGTAAAAATAAGTTATCCAAGCATTAAACTAGCATTGTACTTCATGTCAAGTTTTCAAGTTATTATTATTATTATTATTAAATCTTTATTGCAAGTAACTCAAATTAAAAAATACAAATAGAAATACATGCACTGTGAAAAAACGAGTGGAGGGCTATAACTTATCTTAATTAATCACTATAAATCCACTTAAATGAATCATTCACGGCAGTTTTACACTGGGCTAAGTTATCACTCTCACTCTCAGCTCTACCTATGCACTCTACACAGACAGCATACGTGTATTGTATTTAATTTACGCACATCATTAGATTTACAATAATAAATTATACTGACATTACTGTGTGCGACTGTGCCTGTGGCACACGGTCAAGTATAGACCGACCGATCACAGCCACAGGCACAGGCACTTGGAACGTCTCAATAAAATAACAAATGTAAACACGAAATGTATTTACTACCAAAGTCTTTAATGTTTCTCTACTCTATTTCGCCTATTATTGCCGATAATTACCCGTAAATGCCATTCAAATGCTTATCTGCAACACACAAGTACACCGCACGCCCGCCCTGTGCACAAACAACATGAATAAGAGAGCAGGTAGGAAAGCGTGATCGCAAAATTTGCTCGACGCTCGCTTCATTTCACACGACTACAGAACGAAAACACACCAAACAGCCTCCATCTTGCATTCTTGGTATCTATGTGTAGCTAAATGTTCACTTG
>NW_014577210.1:238492-241831 GCF_000485595.1 Priapulus caudatus | reverse complement strand
TGTGGTCGCAATATTTTCTTGTCGCTAGCTATATTTCACACCTTAACAGACCAAAAACACATCCAACAGCTTCCATCTTGGTATCTATTTGTAGCTAAATGTTCACTTGTTCGAATTATAACTCTGTCCTTTGTTCTTACCTACTCCTGCCAGAGATATCTCGTGAAATCCTGCAGGAATTGTTCTCGCCATGAAAATGTAAAGAGGACGAGATGTCTGTTTATACACGAGTAATGGGGCGCATTGCATGCCGGGATGAGCTGCTGCTTGTGCTGCCTCCGAGCCTCCGTTTCGAGGCCCGCCTAGCCAAGCATAATGAGCGCGGGCATGTCGTCACACACACGACTGCAGTGATCGATCAAAAGTAGCGCCGTTAGGGATTTTCGGATGATACGTCCTCTTTACATTTTCACGGAGAGAACATTTCCTGCAGGATTTCACGAGATATCTCTGGCGGGAGTAGGTAAGAACAAAGGACAGAGTTATGAACAAGTGAACATTTAGCTACACATAGATACCAAGATGGAAGCGTTTTGGTCTGTTGTCGTGTGAAATGAAGCGAGCGTCGAGCGAATTTCGCGATCACGCTTTCCTACCTCCTCTCTTAGTCTTATTAATGTTGTTTGTGCACAGGGTGGGCTAGACCGAATAATTCTGTCCCATATAACCTTTTTTATATTTTGGTGAAGGTTATTGGGACAGAACGGGGTTCATTGAAATTTTCTGAGATCGCATGCAAAATGCATGCGCTGCTAATGCGCAACTTTTGTACGCCGCCATTGGCGCAAAAAAAATACCTACCGTTCCCTTCTACATGGCTTTACCTTGCTACTGATATGTGTATACATTCACTTCAATCGTTATTCACTTCTTAAAAGATTGTTTTTCAGAAACCCCGTTTCATTTAACTTTAGTAAATTACGTTCGCCATTTAGAAACAATCAGACCAATCTGAGCGAGTCTATCAGGCCTCCTGCAGATACACAGATGCCACAGATACAAGCGAGAACCAAAGGCTATTGTAAGACTCGCTCTGATTGGTCCGATTGTTTGTAAATGGCGAACGTAATTTACTAAAGTTAAGTGAAGCGGGGTTTCTGAAAAACAATCTTTTAAGAAGTGAATAACGATTGAAGTGAATGTATACACATATCAGTCGCAAGGTAAAGCCATGTAGAAGGGAACGGTAGGTTTTTTCTGCGCCAATAGCGGCGTACGGGCCGCATTAGCAGCGCATGCATTTTGCATGCGATCTCACAAAATTTCAGTGAACCCCGTTCTGTCCCAATAACCCTCACCAAAATAGAAAAAAGGTTATATGGGACAGAATTATTCGGTCAAAGGGTGGGCGTGCGGTGTACTTGTGTGTTGCAGATGAGCATTTGACCGGCATTTACGGGTAATTATTGGCAATAATAGGCGAAATAGAGTAGAGAAACATTAAGACTTTGGTAGCAAATACATTTCGTGTTTATTTACCTTTTTTAATTGCGACGTTCCAAGTGCCTGTGGCTGTGATCACCACTCACCAGACTGTGAGAATCGAGATTAACATTGTAATGTTCAATATTAAAACATCCGTGTATCCTTGAACCAACAACAGGACTACAATGCCACCTGGTAGTAGTATACCCGTACGTACCGTGCTCTGCAGCAACTAATTCATGCCTCTGTCGTTTGGATGGGACGACAGCATATTCATCTGCCCTTCTTTTGTCAATGACCGGCATTTTTTGTCTGTAAAGTGTGAATGTAACTTTATGCGACAATGACCAAAAACACGCCAAAACAGATAACAAGATTTTTACGCACAGATGTTCTTATAGAAAGAGGGCGCAACGGTCGCGATTCTAGACTGGTGCTCGCTTCCACCTCTCGGCTTAGTTATTCGCTGGAACGATCGAGTAAACCAGATCTAAGCCGAAAGGTGGGAGCGAGCACCAGTCTATCGCGATTATCAGTGCCATCAGTGCAATATGGCTGCGCACATGCTACATCGATTAAGGGTGGTATTTCTTGAATTTGAACAGAGGCTTTTCGGTTTTATTAGAGGCTATCCGCCACATGGTATGAACCTAATGTCTATGAGGTTTAGTGGTAGTATACTACATTTTTATATTCTACTATAAAAGTGAACGTCGCCGGCAGAACTTGACTAGGATGTCGTTCTCGGTTCTGAATGATGAATCTAACTAACGCTCATACTCATACTCGTAGTCGTACTCATAGTCACAGGCACTTGAAGCGTTTCAACTGTAAACAGACGTCGGCGCCATTGCGCGCACACTGACACATAAATATATAGTTGTGTGTACATATATATATATATTTGTACTATATAGTTGTGTTCACTATATATTTATGTGTCAGTGTGCGCGCAATGGCGGCGGCGTTTGTTTACAGTTGAAACGTTTCAAGTGCCTGTGCTCATAGTCATACACAGTCATAGGGTCTATGTCCCCCAGGGTACTGCCGGAACGTACCCTGGTAACTATCTGATAGGGTTAGGGAGTAGACGTAGGCGACTCCCTAGACTCATAGGGGAGTAGGCGAGGTACGGTCCGGCATATTATTTGGTACGTTCCGCCCGGTATACCGGACCGTACCCAGGTTATGTTCCGGCAGTACTCTGGGGGACATAGACCCTCTCAGCCTAACTAACTTGAACTTCTAGTTCTAATTACCGCGTTCACACGGTAATGGTTTGGCTCGAGCTAAATGGGCATCTACCGCTCTACCGATTTAGCTGGTGCTAAAATTTGGCTCGGGCCTGGTCAGACGTTTTCGATGGGACCAAATTGGGTTGTGCTAACTCGGCACGGCCCCGAAAAACCGTCCGTGTCAACGCTCGGCTTGAGCCAAATTTGTTGCGGGCCTAATTAGGCTCGAGCTAAAAACGTCCGTGTGAACGCGCCTAATCACAGGCACAGGCACTCTTGGAATATTTCGATTATAAAATGATTGATGGTAAATATACGCAAAATATATTTACTAGCAAAGTCTTAATGTTTATCTATTCTATTTCACCGATTACTGGAACAGTGTTGACTGTATCGCAGTTCGGACAGTTCTCTGCAACACACAATTTCACCGCAGGTGGTACCGTATGCCACTCACCCACTGAATGGCACTGTGGTCAAAAAACGGAAAGATAGAGCAGGTGGCAAAACGTGAGCACCAAATTCGCACAACGCTTTCTTCGTATCACGCCACCACAGCAGAAATCAGTGTTGTAGTCGAGTCCGCACCCCCCGAGTTCGAGTCCGAGTCTGCACCCCCCGAGTTCGAGTCCGAGTCACACGAGTCCGAGTCCGAGTCTGAGTCCACACCACCCGAGTT
>NW_014577210.1:231824-238482 GCF_000485595.1 Priapulus caudatus | reverse complement strand
CCACGCGGAGATTCGAGTCCGACACCCCCGAGTTCGAGTCGATTCCGCACCCTAGCAGAGTTCGAGTCAGCGTCACAGGACAGTCCCGAGTGCCGAGTACTGAGTCCACCCACCCGAATCGAGTCGAGTTCGAGTCCAGAGTCGCAGTTTTGATCCAAAAAAATATAAAAAAAAACCGAAAAGGGAAAGAAATCGAAAAAAGAGGGAAAATGGGGAAAAACTTACAAACAGTGGCATCCGTCGACTATTACGAAAGTGTATAGTCCAGATCAGCCGAAAACACAGAGACACGAGTCATCTACGAACGTATCAAAAAGTAACGGATCCATTTGTTGTTCTTATGAGAATGACACGCTTGTTGAACAAATGAGAGAGTGCAGTTACCTTCAGAAGTGGTGAAAGACGTGGTAGAGAAAAGCGCAAAGGGACGAAGTGACAGCAGATTCAAACAAGGGACAAGAACTCTTAATAGAGGCGCATTGAAAACGTTAGCCAAGATAGGCCCGTGTGCTCTAGAAAACCTAGGCGTGTTTTAGTTTTAACAATTCTTGTAAACTGGCGTGTTACAGATATGACGAGTGTTGTGGACTCATGTATGTAGTGGCCTCGAGCCGGCCTCAACCCCGAGTCTCGAGTCTGGAGGGCTTGATGTCCGAAGTCCGAGTCTGAGTCAATGCACTCTCGAGGCCAAGACTGAGACGAGACAAGGAAAACGTCTCGAGCCCCGGGTCTCGAGGCCAAGACGCGGGCCTCGAGACCTACAACACTGGCAGGAAATACAACAACAACTGGCCTCCATCCTAGGTATCTATGGCATAAGGCACAGTTAAAATATAAGTAGCTTGCCAATTCCTCCGCACCTGTAGATTCGGTGCCCTTGTGTATACAAGAGAGGGTAGCAAGAACAAGAGTAGAAGATACAATTTGGTACCGACACGACTTTACCCAGAGAATTATAGTAAATTCCTGAGAGAATTCCGAATCCCATGGTTGAATGAAATGGGAGCAAGCTGCTTATTTATACGCTAATTATGGTGAGGCGTGTGCATTCTAGGTTCAAGTCGGGCTCCGTGCTTCCGACCTCCGTGACGTTCTGTATTTTTTCTGTGATGGTATGAAAGTGAAACGACATTTGCATTGTGTGAATTTAGCACTCGTGCTTTCCCACACTCCTAATTCTTACCTGTAATATTTGCACCAGGGTGTTCGTGCTTGCAATTGCTATGTTGCAGAGGAGCATTGAATGGCATGCAAGTGGATTAGTTTGTTGATAGAAGAAAACATAAACATTAATACGTTGTTAGTTACATTCATTTCATGTTATTTAACCATCAATTTTATTGGTGAAACCTTTCTAAAGCCCTGTCGCTTCTAATAATACATTCACTACTATTAGCAGTATTGCACTCTAGTGACATATAATAAGTAAAAGTGACATATTCATAAGCCTAGTAAATGAAAAATGATCATGTATTTATCATATTCAAATACATAAACCTTTAACACTCGCTTCTCATAAATACGGCACAGCACATTTCTAGATTCAAAATGTGCAACCCAACAGAGTAGGTTATATTCGCTTGCCACTCTCTTGGTTGTGCATTGATTTAGCTAACGTATTACCAATGCAGTAGCATTTTGAGAAGTGTCCTCTAAATCAGCCAACTTACACACACAAACGTGTATGTGGGGGACTATTACAGGCAACACCTGTGCTCCACTTTTCATATTAGAATATATATTCCCGAGATTATAAGACTATTTTTGGGCTGTAGCTAGACTCAGAAATTTACTTTTGCTATAATTTCTAAAGAAAATAGAAGCTTATGCCGATACATATCAAAAGCTACGCATGCTATATACCCTGAGGCAGATAAAAAGCTGACTTTGTTGAGACATGTAGTTGAACTCAACGCGTTGTGTTTTATATACTGTTTATATCTACTACGCCATAAAACTGTTTACATGTTATTAAAGGGATTGGTGAGTTTTTCGCCACATCGTCTGATACGTCAGACGACACACATCCCCACGCGATCCAAGCAGACGCCATACAAGACTGGACTCTATAGATAAGCAGACATCATTATTAAGAGCGGCGCTTGTTGGTGATGGCTTCTTCTATGGCTGTGGGCCACAAAAATAGACAATCTGCTCGAGAGACGAATGACAAGACGAATGGATTATCAGAAACTGATCAACTCACGACATGAATACTGGTCACAATGCCCTCCATATTGTGGGCATTACCCACCACGGCTAAAACGACTTTGTGGTAATGTAGAAATTTGCTCCGGCCAGTTTACTAGCTTTAGGACGTAATGCATACAATGCGGTAAGAAAATACAATAGCCATCAACGGCGTGGGTTGTATAATAATGGTGGTGTATCCAACTCACGTGTTAGCTCCTGATAGTAATTCCCAAAACCACATCATGAGACTTTATATTTAGCGGACAATGTCGTGCAAACGTGTGCAAGGGGCAGTGCTTGTGCCATCCAGTAAGTACATATGGTGACTTGTAGAAGTGTGGATGATTACACTCCATTCACATGTGGCATCACGCAATATAATATATGTATTATACGGTAACTGTTATGGCCCAAAGTACAAGCAAGACGAAGGTGATCATGGTGCAATGCAGAATAGAGAAATGGGAAGACAGAAGTCGGAAACACTCGGATAAGATGTCAACGTATTGTAGAGTAGTGGTTGCACATACGCGCTTGCTTTTGGATGAGTCTTCAAACCTAGAGAAAGAAGAAGAGGTACCTCAGATTCAAAGCTATTGGTCTATAATAGGGCTGAAACGAACACAAGCCTCTCGATTTGACTGCCCGGATCTCGATATTAGCCTGCTTCGATTCGATTGCTTCTCGATCTCGATGTCACCAAAATAATTGAATGTTATCTTTATTTTTTTATATTTTTATTAATTTTGCGGCCAATAACTAAATTATTCCCGAAATTGGCCAACTGATACTAAATGGTGAATAAAAACTAAGAGTCTAGAGAGTATATATAAGTCTAATAACAACTGCCGCAGTCGCTGAGTAACATTGGTGAGTCAATAACACCAGAGCATATAAAATTGCCCATTACTCACGCAGTGATGTATATGTGTCTGGTAACACTCCCAGATATATAGGCGTAGTGCCGCCATCCTTTGGAGGAAAAAAGTGAATCGAAAATACGGGGAAAAATATCGAGGATCGGATCGAGGGAAGAGAATCTCGATCCGATTCGATTTCGGTGGATCGTTACAGCCCTAGTCATAATGAGAAATTGCATGCCACATGTGCTAAGTGCATATCTGAATGTCGTTTCTCGGCATGCAGATTTGACATATTTTATTTCATGGCGAGGTGGTGCAGTGAGCATGAGGTCATTACTGATGATGACTGTATTTTAATTTCTAGTGATAAGGTAAAATGCATTTTTTAATAGTGCCTTTCCCTGCACTCTGTGGTTGAACCTATAGTTTGGCAAATTTGGTGACAGAGTAACTCTCCCTCATAGATCTATTATAAGGGACCATGTCATTCGGTTTTGGGTGCTAAAGAAACAGGTTGTGTCGTGTCATGCTCCCTGAATTTTTATACACTCATTCACATGTGATGTTGCTACTGAACTGAGCTATCAATATCAGTGCTCGAAATAAGCGTTGTCCGGTTGTCCGAGACAACCAGAATTTGCGCCGGACAACCTATTACCAGTCTGAGACATTGTCCGGTGGACAACCAAGAAAAATGTGACCAAAAATGCACTTTATTTATATTTTTCTGACCGCGAATTGAATTTATTTTGGCTATCGATCGGCCTGCATTGCATCCATGGATAGCTAGTGTTGTTTCACGGCTTCTCATTGGTCTCCCCATGACCGTCCTGATTCATGCAAAGTATTAAGTTTACAGGTTGAAATAAAATAAGTTTAAAGATATCGCTCCTACAGTATGTTTTTGGGTGTTTTCTGACCATTATTATTATGTGATAGAAAATAGGAGATTTGGGGATATTTTTTGGGATAACCAGAAATTGTTGCGGACAACCTGATTTTTTTTCTTATTTCAAGCACTGAATATCTTGCACATGCTTATATGTCTAGCTACTCTGATGTTAGCTGGCAGTATCGCTGAGAGAGTCTATGTCTCTGTGGGTACTGCCGGAACGTACCCTGGTAACTATCTACCTCGCCTACCGTACCTCGCCTACTCCACTAACGAGTCTATAGGGAGTCGCCTACTTCCTAACCCTAACCCTAACCCTAACCATATCAGATAGTTACCAGGGTACGTTCCTGCAGTACCCAGGGAGACATAGACCTTATGAGCGTTAGTATCATAGATGCCTTTTGCCTCTTTTAGGTACGAGGGTGAAGAGTTGGAGAAAGACAAACACTACTATGAAGGGAAAAGAATTGTGGAACTTCCAAAGAAACGTCCAAGCTGGTGGCACAATAATCTCTTAATTAAGTCACACACATCATCTTAGATTTCTAGGTGTCGCGTCGCAGATAGCATGTGACATCTAAGATGAGATGTCTTGCGCAGAATGCTCATCCAATCCATTGTGTTCCATGAGCATTTATTAGTGTTGAATCTTTGATGCTAAGACCATCTGCAGTGGCCTAGTTAATGTGATAGTTGGAATTTAAACTGAGTAGTACGACTGAGCAGTAATTCCGTTGTTGGGAATTGCTTGTAATACATGAGTGAAGTAGGAATGTTCTTGTTATTTGTAACTATGAAAACTAGAAATGATACTGACAGTCCGAATGAAAAACTCCAATTCATGGCATCATGCATATATGGTTCTTTGTGGCATGTTGTAATAAATATACCTCTAGTGGGTGTCTATTACTGTTCGAAAACAACTAAATATATCTAGTTTTCTATATATCTAGTTGTGTCTATACTAATATTTTGTATTATATACTGCATAATTAAAATTTGTGCAATTTAATAACAGCAAAAATTGTGGGACAGTTGCAACACTTGCTGTTGAGAAAATGTGGCATCTGAGAAATATCTCATTAATTGAAACATTAAACTCCAATCTAAAAAGAGGAACTAGCCAGAGCGTAGAAATTTTCATTATTTTAAAATGGTGTTTCTCTTGGTAAATATATTTCATTTCCAACTAATCCAGGCATATATCATGTTAAAATAGCAAAATAAAAATCGTATCTAAAACAAACAAAAAGATAAAGAAGAACCAACCAGAATATTGTGTGCAAAGCACAGAGATATTCTTTAATTTTGAAACGATATTTCTCTTGGTAAATATATTTCATTTCCGAATAATGTATGCATATATAATGTTAAAATAACAAAATCTGTTATATTTATATATAAAAACCCCGGGAAAAACATACAGGAGAGAAAAAAAGCGAAACATTAAGACGGAGGGAAAGTAAGGTGGGGAATAAAAATAACATTTAAACAGTGTTGGCCATTAGGCATAGATACCTCGGTCGAAGAATCGAAGAGGCAGTTGTTTTTGTTATTTCTGCCAGGTGTTGTAGGTCTCGAGGGCCTGCGTCTTGGCCGTCGAGACTGGCCTCCGAAAGGTGGATAGTCAGACCGAAAAACACAGGGGAGACCACGAGTCGATGAGAACACAACGTGTCCAAGTAAAGCGGGATGCCATTTGTGTTTTATAAATGAGATAATGCGGACACAGCCGTTTTCCTTGGTCTCCGTCTCAGTCTTGGCCTCGGGAGTGCAAATGGACTTCCGGGGACCTCTTTTGGGTGAAAGGACTCGGATCAAGCCCCCCCAAATCGACACGCACAGACTAGGTAGGCCTAGTAACCGTTCGAAGTGTTGCGGGTTGAAGGGGCGAACAAAGACGTGGTAGACTAATAAATACGCGGGAGATAACGGCACGAAAGTTGACAACATACATAGTAACACCAGCACTTTGCTAAAGCATATCTGAATAACGCAAAGGGACAACAAGAAATCTTAATTAGAGGAGCCATGAAACGTTACACACAAGATTAGACCAGTCTTACAAGAATTGAAAGACGTACAGATTAGCCCCGTGTGGCTCTAGAAAACCTAGGCGTGTTTTAGTTGTTAAAATTCTTGTAAACTGCGTGTTACAGATATGTACGAGTTTGTGACTATGTATGTAGTGGCCTCGAGCCGGCCTCAACCCGAGTCCTCGAGTCTGGAGGGCTTGAGTCGAGTCCGAGTCCCTGAGTCATTGCACTCCGAGGCCAAGACTGCAGACGAACCAAGGAAAACGGTCTCGAGGCCGCGGGTCTCGAGGCCAAGACGCGGCCTCGAGACCTACAAACACTGGCAGAAATACACAACAACTGCCTCCATTCTGGTATCTATGCATAGCACGTCAAATATAACTACTTGCAATTCCTTGCACTCGTAGATTCGAGTGCCTTGTGAAATACAAGAGAGGGTGCTAAGATACAAGATAGAAGATACAATTTGGTACCACACACTTTACCCAGAGAATTATAGTAAATTCCTGAGGAGAATTCCAATCCCATGGTGATGTAAATGGGAGCAACTGCTTATTTATACCTAAGTTATGGTGAGGCGTTGCATTCTAGGTTCAAGCGCTCCGTGCTTCCGACCTCCGTGACGTTCTGTATTTTCTGTATCGGTATGGAAAGTGAAACCGACTATTTGC
>NW_014577210.1:217050-231814 GCF_000485595.1 Priapulus caudatus | reverse complement strand
CAGCGGGTACCCGCAGCTAGTAATATATATATCAGAAGTAGATAATAGGGAAATTATTAGGGATAATAGGGAATGCCCTATTATCTACTCCTGATATATATATTACTAGCTGCGGGTACCCGCTGCGCTGGGTAAAATCGTGCTACTAATTCATACTACTATACTAATAAATGGGACACAGTAGAACATTGGGTAAAACATCGACAATGACATTGCAACCCAATATCAATATTTAGAAATCAGGTCTAATAGATAATAAGCATGGGGAAAACTGTTACGGTATGACATTTATATGACAGCACAACCGAACTTAGAAACACCTGAGACATAATATTAATAGTAATATGGCTCATAGGGTCTATGTCCCCCAGTATACCGGAACGTACCTGGTGGCTATTTGATATGGTTAGGGTTAGGCGTTTGGGCTTGGGTTACGGGAGTAGGCGTAGGCGCACCAGTTAGTGGAGTAGGCGAGTACGCGTCGCGCATATTAGATAGTACCACGGTACGTTCCGGTATACCCCACCGTACCAGGGTACGTCCCGCAGTATCCCGGGGGTGGGGGGGGGCGGCACAGACCCTCTCAGCAGTAATATGGAGTAAATGCGACAAAAGCTATTGTTATATAACAGCATGTACGAATAGGTGGACTTTTCGTTTCAAAGACTCTAGATAAACAATGTTTTTCGTGTTATTCTCTGGTGCAAATATGTAGAGATTCGTGGCGTATCGAACTGTTAAGCTCCCCACGTACAGCTATCCATTGTGAGATCGTACGCCGAATAAAAGAAATTGCATATATAGTATAGATAGAGACAGGCCAGCGAGTGGGGTCTGTGTCACTGGATTTGTGTAGTGAATGCTTGGCGGTGCGTGAACCATGCACATGGAAATTAAAAATTTTTGTATTGAATCCAGAAAATGCATAGCTTGTGAATGGTACAATGCATTCTCAGATCGTAGCATCTGAACCGAAACTGTGAACTGAGAGTGAGTAGTACCTCTGAACTGGTCGTGGTTATGCTCTGTTTTAGTTTCGATTTCGGTTTCGGTTTCACAATACCAGCAGCTGATGCAGAGTCATGAGGTGAGGGCAAGAAAATCAATAGGCATAGGCTGTGCTGACATTGTGTGAAGATTGCCGAATTGAGGGGTTTTTCACGGATTTTCGCGCGAGTTTGACGGTTAGACAGGTTTTTTCAGCTACGGAACACAGCGCCGGGGTACTAAGAATGGCCCTGTGAAAAATTGGCATCCATATCGCTTGAGGCGTTTGCCCGCCTTATAGGAAGATACATAGATAGGTAGATACATGACGATCAAATATATATTAGATATATTATATATATATATATTATTATAGTATTATTATATTCCTGAACAGCAAACAAAAAGAGATAAAGAAGAAACGAGCGCGAATATTGCTGTGTAGAGCATATAATAATAGAGGTACTCGTTATTTTTAAAATCGGTCTCTCTCATAATATAACTTTTATTCGATAATCTAGGCATATATCATGTAAAATAACAAATTGTATCATATATATATATATACTATATTATATATATATATATATATATATGTATATTCCTGAAACATAAAACCACATTGGCAGAACAGCAAACAATTATTCATTTGGCATTGTCGTGTAACATGTTCTTCTTTGGGCCTTTCATCGATCACCTGGTATAGGCTCGCTGACCAGTGTTCACGTGTACTAAGCTGTTCCAGCCAACTAAAAGACAGTAAATGGCGATAACATTGAAGCACAACTAGCAAAGAACGATAGTTTCGCCAGGTCGTGTTCGTTAGTTAGGCCGTCTAAGTACTTTCGAGTAATTGATGCCTTCAAATCTGTAAATTTTGACTAGCAGATGAGAACAGCCACGAAAAAATGGCAGCCTTGAGATGGCAGGCCAGGTATGGTTTTTCCCAGTTGGCCTATACCTACTCCATTTTCGCCTACAGCATAAATTCCCAGTTGGCCTAACCATTTCGGTACGATCCAAATTGCGTTTTTACGCTTCAAAATCTACCGTTCCCATTTCGTCTCTACGATCGGGTTTTGTTGACTAAATAATCATGTATTAAATAATAAATGTGGTGTATGCATGGACATACATAGACTAGCAGTAACCAGAGAGAAACATAGGATACAAATAATGAGAACACAACATTGAACAATAATAGAAATTACGGTGTTAGCTAGCAAATGGGAGTAGGCCGAAATGGGAATATTGTCGATTCTGAGAGTAGACCGAAATTGGAGGTAAGGCCAGCTGGGATGTTACCGGCAGTATGTACCTCTCGTTGCTATTGCCGACCACTGGCTATGCGAATGCAGGATGTCGTGAAGCTTATGCGGCATCGTCGAATGCTTTGCTAGGGTTGTTTGTGCTGGTAGACAGCACGAGATCGTTCCAGGCTTTTGTAGATGGTTGTAGGGCTCGACGCCGAATCCGTGTATCCTGCTCGCCCTGCTCGATGATGGCAGTGCTTACTGCTCGACAGGTCCCTGGAAACAAACGGGTCGCATACACTGGCATGGAACGACGCGGACAGCACACCCTTTGGAGGACAGCATGGTATGGCGACAATGGCGACAGCATCTCTAGGCAAAAGACTTTTCCGAATGCATCCCAAGGTTGGAAGTGGCATTCGATGACTGATGATTATGATGATTTGATGATGATTGATATATTTTTGACACGCACTAGCTCGATCCAGGGAATGCTGCAATGCGTGGAGTGCGTGGGGTTAACAACACCGACCGGTGATGACGGGTATTACAGTCGGGGCGCGCTCTAGCTCACCAGGCAGGAGTCCATTGTACGCATGTTAGTGCCTTCCAAGTGTTCAGGCGGGAATGACACTACAATCCTCTTTAAGATAATGGTAGAGCCAATGCGATTAAACGGAGGTTGAAACATTCTCATTAAGGTCCCCCGTGATGGCTCCTTTGCGTTTTTCGATGTTTGCTTACTTCTGCGGTTGGCTTCAAAATGCTTATATGGTTCACAATGCCCCCATCCTCTCCCTCGGCCGCGTTCATTCAGCAACAGTGGAAGCGTTCGGTCAGTGCGCTTAGTAGCTTTAGAGGTGTTTTCGCCATCGATTGCGGTGACTGTGAATGTATCGGGCTGGTGGCGCGTGGTAGATCGTACGATCGGACTCACACGCATAGGACGCAGTACTGCCTTGCTGTGGTTCTGCCCGAACCAGAACGTTGTTCCAGGCGGACCGGTCACGGAGGAGCGCCTCGGCCTCGGCGCGGTTGTATCCATCGGTCTTCAAAACCACGGTCGCTCGTCGTGGTCGGTCCACCTCCGCGTTGGTTCTCCCGCTGCCTCTTCGATTCTCCTCTTCCTGCCTCGGAGCACCGTCTGCTCTCGCCATTCCCAGTGTTGTAGCTGATGCTCGAGGTGGTCGCACAGCGTAACACGAATGAAAATCTGATGGGCGCGTCGGATCGCTTTTATCTCTATAGCTGCCTGCACCCATTGTGTGAATTTAGCACTCGCGCTTTCCCACCTGCTCTAATCTTCCTGTGAGTATTTGCACAGTGGTGTTCATGCTGTGCAATTGTATGTTGCAGAGGAGCATTTGAATGGCATTCAAGTGGAATTATTTGTTGATAGAGAAAACATAAACATTAATACGTTGTTAGTTAATTCATTTCATGTTTATTTACCATCATTTTATTGGTGAAACTTTCTAAGTGCCTGTGCTTCTAATAATATCACTACTATTAGAGTATTGCTTCTAGTGAAATATAAAGTAAAGTGACAATTCATAAACCTAGTAAATGAAAAATATACATGTATCTATCATATTCAATACCAAAAACCTTTACATTCCTTCTCATAGATAGCACACATATTTCTAGATCAAATGTGCAACCCAACAGAGTAAGGTTATATTCCCTGCCCTACTCTCTTGGGTTGCATTGATTTAGCTAACGTATTACCAGTAGCTTTTGGAGGAAGTGTCTCTAAATTCACAATTACACACACAAACGTGTAATGTGGGGGGACTAATTACAGGAGCAACCTGTGCTCCCATTTCATAATTGATAATTATATTCCCAGGATTATAAGACTATTTTTGCTTAGCTAGACTAGAATTTATTTTGTATAATTTCTGAAAGAAATAGAGCTTATGCGATAATCAAAAGCTACCATACTATATACCCTGAGCAGATAAAAAGCTGACTTTGTTGAGACATGCCTGGTTGAACCAACGCGGTTGTGTTTTTTTATACTGTTTAATATATCTACTACGCAATAAAAGGTTTACATGTTATTTATAGGGATTGGTGGAGTTTTTCCCATCGCTGATACTCAGCCGAACACATTCCCCACCGATCAGCAGTGCATACGAGATGGATCTATAGATAAGCAGACATCATTATTAGAGCGGCTTGTTGGTGATGGCTTCTTCTGGGCTGTGCCAAAAAATAGACGAACTGTCGAGAGACGAATGACAAGACGAATGGGATATCAGAAACTGATCAACTCACGACATGATCTGGTCACATGCCTCCATTGTGGGCATTACCACCAGGCTAAAACGATTTGTGGTAATGTAGAAATTTGCTCGGGCCAGTTACTAGCTTTAGGAACGTATGCATAAATGCGGTAAGAATAATACAATAGCATAGCGTGGGTTTAATAAATGGTGTGTGTATCCAACTCGTGTTACTCTGATAGTTAATTCCCCAAAACCACATCATGAGACTTTATTTACGGACAATGTTGTGCAAACGTGCAAGGTGCAGTGTTGTGCATGCAGTAAGTAAAATGGTGACTTGTAGATGTGGTGTTACACTCCAATTTCACATGTGCATCTACGCAATATACATATATGTTATAGGTAACTGTTATGCCAAAGTACAAGCAGAGACGAAGGTGATCATGGATGCAATGCAGATAGAGAAATGGGAAGACAGAGTGAAACACTCGGATAAAGATGTCACAGTATTGTAAGTAGTGGTTGCACATACGCGTTGTTTGTGATGTCTTCAACCTAGAGAAAGAAGAAAGAGGTACTTTCAGTATTCAAGCTATTGGGTCATAATTAGGGCTGTAACGATACACAAGCCTCTCGATTTGATCCGGTTCTCGATATTAGCCTCTCGATTCGATTCTTTCGATTCGATTCACAAAATATTGAAATGTTATCTTATTTTTTATATTTTTATTATTTTGCAATAATAAATTATTCGAAATTGCCAATGAATACTAAATGGTGAATAGACTAGAGAGTCTAGAGAGTATATATAGTTATATAAACTGCACAGTCGCTGAGTAACATTGGTGAGTAACACCAGAGCATATAAATTGCCATTACTCACCAGTGATGTATATTGTCTGGTAACACTCCACAGTATATAGCGTAGTGCCGCCATCTATTGGAGGAAAAAAGTGGAATCGAAAATACGGGGAAAAATATCGAGGATCGGATCGAGGGAAGAGAATCTCGATCGCATTCGCATTTCGGTGGATCGTTACAGCCCTAGTCATATAGTGAAATTGCATGCCACATGTGCTAAGTGCATTATCTGAATGTCGTTTCTCGGCATGCAGATTTGACATATTTTATTTCATGGCGAGGTGGTGCAGTGAGCATGAGGTCATTAGACTCATTACTGATGATGACTGTATTTTAATTTCTAGTGATAAGGTAAAATGCATTTTTTAATAGTGCCTTTCCCTGCACTCTGTGGTTGAACCTATAGTTTGGCAAATTTGTGACAGAGTAACCTCCCTCATAGATCTATTATAAGGGACCATGTCATTCGGTTTTGGGTGCTAAAGAAACAGGTTGTGTCGTGTCATGCTCCCTGAATTTCTATACACTCATTCGCATGTGATGTTGCTACTGAACTGAGCAATCAATATCTTGCACATGTTTATATGTCTAGCTACTCTGATGTTAGCTGGCAGTATCGCTGAGAGGGTCTATGTCTCCCTGGGTACTGCCGGAACGTACCCTGGTAACTATCTACCTCGCCTACCGTACCTCGCCTACTCACTAACGAGTCTATAGGGGTCGCCTACTTCCTAACCCTAACCCTAACCCTAACCATATCAGATAGTTACCAGGGTACGTTCCTGCAGTACCCAGGGAGACATAGACCTTATGAGCGTTTAGTATCATAGATGCCTTTTGCCTCTTTTAGGTACGAGCGGTGAAGAGTTGGAGAGAAAGACAAACACTACTATGAAGGGAAAAGAATTGTGGAACTTCACAAGAAACGTCCAAGCTGG
This sequence comes from Priapulus caudatus, assembly GCF_000485595.1. NCBI lineage: Eukaryota > Metazoa > Priapulida > Priapulimorpha > Priapulimorphida > Priapulidae > Priapulus > Priapulus caudatus. Next base: position 225,544 of record NW_014577210.1, on the reverse strand, counting down.
TGGCACAATAATCTCTTAATTAAGTCACACACATCATCTTAGATTTCTAGGTGTCGCGTCGCAAGATAGCATGTGACATCTAAGATGAGATGTCTTGCGCAGAATGCTCATCAATCCATTGTGTTCCATGAGCATTTATTAGTGTGAATCTTTGATGCTAAGACCATTGCAGTGGCCTAGTTAATGTGATAGTTGGAATTTAAACTGAGTAGTACGACTGAGCAGTAATTCCGTTGTTGGGAATTGCTTGTAATACATGAGTGAAGTAGGAATTTTCTTGTTATTTGTACTATGAAAACTAGAAATGATACTGACAGTCCGAATGAAAAACTCCAATTCATGGCATCATGCATATATGTTCTTTGTGGCCGATGTTGTAATAATATACCTCTTAGTGGGTGTCTATTTACTGTTCGAAACAACTAAATATATCTAGTTTTCTATATATCTAGTTGGGTCTATACTAATATTTTGTATTATATACTGCATAATTTAAAATTTGTGCCAATTTAATAACAGCAAAAATTGTGGCGACAGTTGCACACTTGCTGTGAGAAAATGTGGCATCTGAGAAATATCTCATTAATTGAAACAATTAAACCCAATCTAAAAGAGGAACTAGCCAGAGCGTAGAAATTTTCATTATTTTAAATGGTGTTTCTCTGTGGTAAATATATTTCATTCCAACTAATCCAGGCCATTATATCATGTTAAAATAGCAAAATAAAATCGCTATCTAAAACAAACAAAAAGATTAAGAAGAACCAACCAGAATATTCTGTTGCAAACGCACAGAGATATCTTTAATTTTGAAACGGATATTTCTCTTTGGTAAATATATTTCATTTCCGAATATGTATGCATATATAATGGTTAAAATAACAAAATCTGTTATATTTATATATATATATATCAGAAGCAGATAATAGGGAAATTATTATGGGATAATAGGGAATTCCCCAATATCTACTCCTGATATATATATATACTAGCTGCGGGTACCCGCTGCGCTGGGTAAAATCGTGCTACTAATTCATACTACTATACTAATAAATGGGACACGTAGAACATTAGGGTAAAACATCGACAATGACATTGCACCCAATATCAATATTTAGAAATCGGTCTAATAAGATAATAAGCATGGGGAAAAACTGTTACGTATGACATTTATATGACAGCACAACCCAACTTAGAACACCTGAGACATAATATTAATAGTAATATGGCTCATAGGGTCTATGTCCCCCAGGTATACCGGAACGTACCCTGGTGGCTATTTGATATGGTTAGGGTTAGGGTTTGGGTTGGGGTTAGGGAGTAGGCGTAGGCCGACCGGTTAGTGGAGTAGGCGAGGTACGGTCCGGCATATTAGATAGTACCAGGGTACGTTCCGGTATACCCCACCGTACCCAGGGTACGTTCCCGCAGTATCCCGGGGGTGGGGGGGGGCACAGACCCTCTCAGCAGTAATATGGAGTAAATGACAAAAAGCTATTGTTATATAACAGCATGTACGAATGGGTTGGACTTTTCGTTTCAAAGACTCTCTAGATAAACAATGTTTGTTCGTGTTATTCTCTGGTGCAAATATGTAGAGATTCGTGGGCGTCTATCGCAACTGTTAGCTCCCCAAGTACAGCTATCCATTTGTGAGATTCGTACGCCGAATAAAAGAAATTGCATATATAGTATAGATAGAGACAGGCCAGCGAGTGGGGTCTGTGTCCACTGGATATTGTGTAGTGAATGCTTGGCGTGCAACCATGCACATTGAAATTAAGAATTTTTGTATTGAATCAGAAATGCATAGCTTGTGAAATGGTACAATGCATTCTCAGATGCGCTAGCATCTGAACCGAACTGTGAACTGAGAGTGAGTAGTACCTCTGAATGGCCGTGGTTATGCTCTGTTTTAGTTTCAATTTCGGTTTTCGGTTCACAATACCAGCAGTGATGAGATCATGAGGTGAGGGCAAGAAAATCAATAGGCATAGGGTGTGGCTGACATTGTGTGAAGATTGCCGAATTGAGGGGTTTTTCACGGATTTTCGCGCGAGTTTGACGGGTTAGACAGGTTTTTTCAGTACGCTACGCAACCACGGCGGGTATAAGAGAGCTGACCCTGTGAATTTGCATCAGTATCCGCAATGGAGCGCGTTTGGCCGCTCTTATAGGGAAGATACATAGATAGGTACATACATGACGATCAAATATATATTAGATATATATATATATATATATATATATATATTCCTGAAACAAACAAAAAGAGAGAAAAGAAGAAACAGCCAGAATATTGTGTGTAGAGCATATAGAGGTACTCTTTATTTTAAAATAGTCTCTCTCTATAAATATATTTCATTTCCGAATAATCTAGGCATATATCATGTTAAAATAACCAAATTTGTTCATATATATATATATATATATATGTATATTCCTGAAACATAAAACCACACCTGGAAGAACAGAACAATTCTCATTTGCATTGTCGTGTAACATGGTCTTCATTCTGGCTTTTCATCGATCACCTGGTATAGGCTCCTGGCCAGTGTCATGTGTACTTATAAGCTGTTTTCCAGCCTACCTAAAAGACAGTAAATGGCGATAACATTGAGCACACTAGCAAAGACGATAGTTTCGCAGTCGTGTTCTTAGTTAGGCCGTCTCAAGTACTTTCAGTAATTGATGCTTCAAATCTGTAAATTATTGACTAGCAGCTGAGAACAGCACGAAAAATGGCAGCTTGAAGATGGCAGGCAGGGTATGGTTTATTCCCAGTTGGCCTATACCTACTCCCATTTCGCCTACAGCAAAATTCCCAGTTGGCCTAGACCCATTTCGCGTACTCCAAATTGGTTTACGCTCAAAATCTACCCCATTCCCATTTCGTCTACGATCGGTTTGTTGACTAAATAATCATTTATAAATAATAAAATGTGGTTATGATTGGCATACATAGACTACAGGAACCAGAGAAGAAAACATAGGTACAAATAATGAGAACACAACTTGACAAAAATAGAAAATACGGTAGCATAGAAATGGGAGTAGGCGAAATGGGAATATTGTCGATTCTGAGAGTAGACGAAATTGGAGTAGGCCAGCTGGGATGTTACCGGCAGTATGTACCTCTCGTGCTATGCCCGACCACTGGCTATGCGAATGCAGGATGCTGAAGCATTATGGGCAATTCGTCCGAATGCTTTGCTAGAGTGTTGTGCTGGTAGAACAGCACGAGATCGTTCAGGCTTTTGTAGATGTTGTAGGGCTCAGCGAATCCGTATCCCTGCTCGCCCTGCTCGATGATGCAGTGCTTGACTGTCGCAGGTCCCCTGGAAACAAACGCGTCGATACACGGCATGGAACGACGCGACAGCACACCCTGGAGACAGCATGAGTAGACAATGCGAGCATCTCTGGCAAAAACTTTTCCAATGCCATCGCCAAGGTTGGAAGTGGCATTGATGACGATGATTATGATGATGATGATGATGATAATTTTGTTGGACACGCACTAGCTGATCCAGGAATGTGCCAATGGTGGAGTGGTGGGGTAACAACCACCGGTGATGAGGTATTACAGGGGCGCACTCTAAGCTCACCCGGCAGGGTCCAGTTGAGAATGTTAGTGATTCCAAGTGTTCAGGCCTGTAATGGACACTAAATTCGTTAAATAATCGTAAGCAATCGGATTAAACGGACGTTCGGAATTCTCATAAGTGACTCCTTTGCGTTTTTTCATTTGTTTTCTGGTTGGCTCAAATGCTAATATGGCTCAAATGCCCCCTCTCTCCCTCCCGCCGTTCATCCGCCAACGTGGAAGCGTTGGTCAGTGGGTATAGTTTAACGTGTTTTCAATGAGGGTGTGATGGTATTGGCGTTGTAGATCGTACGATCGACTCACACGATGGACAGGCAGTACTGCTGCTGCTGGTTCTGCCGAACCAAGAACGTTCCAGGCGGCCGGTCACGGAGGATCCGCTCGGCCTCGGCGCGTTGTATCACTCGGTCTTCAAACCACGTCGCTTCGTCGTGGTGCGGTAAGGTTCTTCCTCCCGCTGCCTCTTCGTTCTCCTCTTCCTCCTCGGCGTCTGCTCTCGCTTCCCAGTCTGTAGATGTGCTCGATGTCGCACAGCTGTAACACGAATCGAAAACTGACTGACGCTCGGTCGCTTTTATCTCCTATAGCTGCCTGCACCTTCTGACATTCGTTCTCGTGACCTTTGTTTCAATAGGGTTGAAACGCTAGCTGTTATTCGCGTCGGCAGGGGTAAAGGAAAGTGTGTGTAGATCGATATATACACCGTCGTACATATGCCAACGCCGTTATTCAAAATAACAATTACATTACACGTGAAAAAATAAATCGAACGAAATTTGAATTCGTTGCCGATTCTGATTGGCCGCCTACGTATCAGCGAGCTTGCACAAGCTCGTTCTCACCTATAGTCTTCGTCAGCCAGTATTGACGCCCGCTGCAGCCAGCGCTCTAGCGTCCTGTTAGACACACCAAGCAGCTTCAATGATCTACGCGAAAAGAAATGTAACGACGGATCGGTATTAGTGGTCGTGATGAAGAATGTCTAGCCAGACATTAGCCGACGCTAACCCATTAATCTCGATCCGGATTACCACCAAAATCTAATCGATTGGTTGTTGGCACAAGACCCGTTCAGAAAATTTCATCAAAATCCGTCCGTAACTTTTTGAGATATCCTGTTGACAGACAAACCAACAAACAAACTAACAGGGGCGAAAACACAATCTCCTTGGCGGAGGTAATAAAACCGAACCCCTTTGCTTCTGCTTAGCTCTGTGTACAGTACAGTCTTCCTTCTCTGCACAGCGGAGAAACCTTTAGCCGCCTTTTCTAACGGACATGGCGATAGGAAGAAGCGCGAGACGCGCCTAAAGAACGTCTGCATATGCATCTTCTCTGCACCCGTTCTGCCTCTTCCACAACCGAGAGCGTATATATGCTTCATTCCTAAACTCATTTTATATTTTAAATAATTGTACGTATAACTAATCACACCATCAATTAATTATTGTATAAATTTTTAAATAAATTTGCATATTTGCGTAAATCACGGAGGAAAAAGAACGGTGCCCGTGTGAGGTGCTCGGTGGTTTTGTGCAGTAACCGGCAACATGTCAACATGTGAAATCTGCGCTTTGACTATCGCAGGCGTTACAATTATCTGCACAGAACCTCTTCAACACACGAGAAAAAATCTCCGGATTAGTCTGTATTCGCGGTGCAACACGCTGGGCGTCGCCATTTTTAAAACGAAGTGCCGTTATATCGCGGGTATAACTATAAGCATCGCGCATGCACCGCGCTCGCTCGCTCTCCTCCCACTTACTCCGAGAACTCCATCATGCGCTTATGCAGTTCTATCACGCGAGGCTTCATGGAGTTCATGGCGCGGTCAAGGTCGTGGTACTGACCGCCGTCCGTCGCTAGTTCTGCAGACAGCTCGTCGGCGCGCGATCTGATCTCTGATAGCCTCCGCATCAGGGTCGTGTGTGCCATGGTGACCCTGCGAGGTAATACCGTCAGTCATCAGATGTGGATGGCTGGGTGGGGTAGGAGGGGGGGGGCATGGCGTGCCGAGAGCGAAGCTACGTTTTTGACGCTGTTGTATCATATATATGTGCGTGCGTGTGTGTGTGCGTGCGTGTGTATGTGCGTGTGTGCGTGCGTGCGTGCGTGCGTGCGTGTGCGTGCGTGTGTGTGTACGATAGCGAATGTAAAATTTTACTACTCACAGGCTCACACTGCTGCTCAACATTCTCTTTATAGTAAGTGGTAAACTCTACTCCAGGCGGGAATAGCGTTAGCGCTATAGGCATGCATAGCTAGGCATTAGCGCTATGCTTATAGTGGCTGTAACAACTTCACGTGGAAGGCTCGGGAAATATCTTGAAGTATTGAGTAGTTGGGTATATGAAATTATGGGCACCTGGTCTGCTCAGTTGCGTTGTCGAAACCGGATGTTTGCTTCCTGAGTGTGCTACTCTGCTCCTCAAAAAATGTGATCGTTGGTACAAACGCGTGCGCTAGAATGCAAAACAATTGTTATATAGCGTTGTTGTTAGTTACTATGCGCCTGCATCTGCTTCTTCTGCGCGTTTGTCTGGCTTGTGTTTTCAGGTTAAAATTAATCGATGCTTTTACGTCACAGAACTTATGGCGGTGGGTCCGTTTGCCGGTATCTGTTTACTGTTTCCTTTATTCGAGCTTGCCCGAACATGCGAGCGAGCGTACGTACAGCCAACTCTAACGCCTGGCGTCTTCACACTCAACTGAACAGCTTCTCTGATTCACTACCACAGTTCCCTCTCCATCCGCACCAGCAATGTTGTTCTACTTCACCCTTACCTCGGCTCATAGGGTCTATATGTCCCCCAGGATACTGCCGGAACGTACCCTGGGGGACATAGCCCCTCTCAGCCTTACCTCGTCTCCCGTTTGTCCCTCCCTATTCCCTATCTCATCTCCTCTCCTATCTATGTCCTCTATATCTCTATCTATCTCTTCTCCACCCTTCGCAATTCTCATATTCTGTATACTGCACTTCGCTATCCTCATATCTCCTTAGCTTTCTCTACCCCAGTTTCCCCTCATCCATGTACAGATAGTCTATCTATGATCTCATTTCTATGCGCTCCCATTGATTCCCGTCGCTCACCTAATCCTTGGACCTATATATACACCCCTCCGCTAACAGTTCATGCATGCATTTACAGATAGCCTATCTATGGTGAGAATCATCTTATTTCTATGCGTTCCCACACATTCCCTACGCTTATTTCATCCATGGACCTCATCTTTCCTCCGTTACCAGTTTATGTATGCATCTAGAGATAACCAATCTACGATCTTATTTCTACGTGCGCAATTCATGTGAGATCTCACCCGCCTGCTTTTTCAGCTGCATCTGTGTAGCTAGAGCGGCCTGCTCGTCCTGGTAGCGGCTGTACTGCAGTGACAGCTTCATGTGCTCCTTATTGACGCATAGCAATCGCTGCTTCAGGACATCCTTGTCTCCCTGCTCGTCCGCATCCTGCGAGGCAACGCTCGACTTTGCAAACTTAAATGGCTTCACCGTCGTACCGCTTTCTTGCTCACCTCTGCTTTCAGTCGTGGCGACGTTTTTGGTAAGAGGCGAGAATTCAACGTATTTGGGCCGTACGAATTTACGTAATCACAGTGCACCCAATTACACGTGTATGGCTAGTGATCTTTATGAAAAATTGGTAAGTATGAATATACGCGAGTAATGAATATGCGCAGTTAAAGCACATAATTATTTGACCATTTTACACCGACTTGTGTTTCAGTTTTTAGAACCAGTTTTTGCATTCGATGAATCTGGTTCTAGTTTCGATATAGACGAGCGACTACGGACGATTTTTGATCGGCGGCCGTCGTGCGACGATCGTACGACCGAAAATCGCCGACGATCTGCCCACTGCGACGCCACCACTAATCGTAGCTTACATATGTAGCAGCGAATAGAGTCTCGTACTCACCCCGTTAGCATAGCGCGACATCGGATACAACAGTCTTGTGTCCACCCGGCTATTACATACTTCCAGAGACGTCTCCTCGAAGTGATGCACAAGTGTCAGGACGCTTTCAAAGCGCAGTGAATTCTCTGTGGGTCTCTGGCCGCGTGGAGTAAAACTAAACATACCTTCGTCGTAATATATTTTAATCAACCTCGTGCTGCTTCCTTTCCTGCAGTGACAGAAGTTGCAGTTAGTGTGGCTTCGCTGCTAGACTAACCAATATACAGTTATCGTTAGATCTGTGGCTTCCCTACCTGTTGCATCTCTGCTGCATTTAAGCACTAACGTTGCTCAGTGATCCCTCGCAACGCCCCGCCCCGATGTTGTACCTTGGAGTAATTATTCTGACTGATTACTCCAAGGTTACTGATTACTCTCCAAACTTACTGATTATACTCCAATTCAGAATGATTACTCCAAGGTTGTACCCAACACGCGTAAACGCAGTTACCTGACGGCAAGTGCAAAATCTCCTACGCTGTTCGTGGCATTCCTGACAAGAAAGGTCCCATCTACAGTATTCTTTAGGCTTCCACGAGTATCATCCCTGCATGTAGTAAACACAGTTACTTCCGCCATCTCTCTCTCTCTCTCTCTCTCTCTCTCTCTCTCTCTCTCTCTCTCTCTCTCTCTCTCTCTCTCTCTCTCTCTCTCTCTCTCTCTCTCTCTCTCTCTCTCTCTCTCTCTCTCTCTCTTCTCTTCTCTCTCTCTCTCTCTCTCTCTCTCTCTCTCGCTCCCTCTCATTCTTTCCCTCTCTCGTTCGCTCGTTTCTTTAATCCTCGGCATAGCCAACCCCCCTATTCATTCTCGTGACGTCTGCTTACTTTGAAATGTCGCCCCAATACCACTCGACGGCTTGCAAGAGATCGGTGTTTCTACAGAGCAGCACCTCGTCTGTGCTGTTCCAACT
>NW_014577210.1:192050-212050 GCF_000485595.1 Priapulus caudatus | reverse complement strand
CCCCAACGATTGTTAGAAGCGTGAAGGCACCGTGATGACGTCACTGCACATCTGATCGCTGAGCAGACAATCACAAGCATTTTACTCTACTCTACTTTACTTCACTCTAATAAAGGAAATGCTACTAAAGAATAGCAAATGCGCAGCACCCAATTTTCTCCTCGCAACAGTATGAAGTTTTAACAACAGCGACGATGACGACGACGACGATGACGATGACGATGACGATGACGACGACGACAACAACAACACATGTTCAATATAATGTCGATGAACAAAAGCATCGCACATTTATTACATAATTGAATTCAACATCAAAAATGTTAAAATTGCACTCTCGATAACGAATAAATATACACGTAATTTAAATAAGATATTCGCTAATAAATTTATCTGTGATATATTAACTTTGCAGTTACCTCCGACAAGTCAGTCACGTGACACTTCCCAAACAATAATACTTTTAGAGGTACCCTGTAAACTGGAGTACGCCCTTTTCCGTAGTTAATTTAATTTAAAAACCACCCGTTCAGGTTCTGAACATATTTGGCGTGACTAGAACGTTTCCTTTGACACTATTATTATTAATAACTGAATAACGTCATGCTGACCGGTCTATTGCATCTAAAATCGAACTCTGTGATTGGATAATCAAAACTGCTATAGAAATATACGTGATCACGGCACTTCTTACACGTCGGCTGTGGTTTCTCTACAAGGCACAGTGAGAAAAAGGCACACAACACCTACACAATCATACTGAAATGGTCACAAGAGATGCCGTGAGGCGCCCAATGTAACCGTGCGGGTGTGCTCTGTGGGCAAAGCTATATACGCAGCATATAAGCCAATTCTGATTTAGCTGCAGATTCACATAGTTCGTGAGAAGTGAGGGATAAGAGAGGGGAAGGAGGAAGAAAGAGGTGGGAGAGGAGGGGAGGAGAAAGGGAGAAGGAGGAAGGAGGGGAGAGGAGAATGGGGAGAATGAGGAAGGAGGAGGGAGAGGAGAAGGAGGTGGAGTGGGAGGAGGAGTCAAGGAGGAGGATCAAGAGTGAGGAATAACTCAGTGCAATTGCGTGGAGCCAGCCGTGACTTTTAGCTCAGACACACGCGCGTGAACATGCGCACGCACACACACATACACTCGCACGCGCATATACACGTACACGCGCACACGCACATGCAAACGCATATACACACACGCGCACACGCACACACACATACACAAACACAGTGACGGAGACACGATGTGCCATATTGCCTGCCCTGATAAAAGCATTACATCTCAATAATGGATTTTTCGGGATTCTACATTCACTGGTAAAGTACCAAACAATGTACGTGAATCGTTTTACTTACTCTCCTTCTTAGTTAAACAATAATTTCAATAACTATCGTACTGATCTGTATGACCATATATCATATATCATATTGATATTGACTTGTCCTTATCGCCTGTGTTTGAATTCGTGAAGGTTTCATAAACGCTTGAAACTTTGGTAAATATGTTACAAACTATGGGAATGTATATACTGGAAGCACATCATGTGCTCACTACAGCACCAGAAAAAACAATAATCTTAAAAAGGAAAATTGTATTATAAATTATATATATATATATAGTATATACGTATATATATATATATTATATGTATATGTATGAATGTAAATATATAATATGTGTGTAAGTGTGCTTGTACAATATCTCATCTAGAAGTACACTTGTAAGTATAACTTTAGGCAAATATTTGCTATGCGAGTGCATATCGTAGCCAGTGGTCACTTGCATCACTATGTAAACACTAAACACTAAATTTACCCGTGTTTACGTGCTGTAATTAATCTAACGATGCAACACCATAAAGCACTCAAGGTCAAACACACAGAATAATATTCTCGCAAGGATCAATAATGAATTTAGGAGAGAAAGCATAGAAATCAGTAAGTGCAATCCCCATAAATGCTGCAAAATTGTGCAGAAGTATGCACAACACATAAGTTATAATGCGAAGGTGTTATTCATGTGATTGTTGTGATATTACATACAACATCAGTTATAAATACTGCAGAATTTTGCCGTAATGTTGTCTGTGCCATTGATCAGAAATGTTGTTACATATGGATGACATACACACCCACTCTGGCACTGAACATTGTAAATTCACAGCATTAAGTACTGCAATCCAACACAGCCCTCAGAGCACTTCCTGAACGCCCACTCTGGCACATCAACGTCGAATTTAAACCGTCGTGTCAGTATACGATCCATTAACCAGCACTCATCAACTGACACGTCATATCCATCGTCTCGCTAAATGTGGATGACCTGAGCCCGGGTGAAGTCCATGGTCTTCACATCTGCTGCCATGAGGACCTCATTGATGGGAGCATGATCTGTGGCCCCATAGTCTATGTGTGCATAGTGCACGTTATTACCTAGAAAATAGGGAACGAGGATGACTTGTCTGGTCGACAGAAATTATGACACATGCACGTACTAGAAAATGCAGAAAATACAAATATATGGATATGAGATAGGCCTACTGTCAGTGGGACCCAATTAGTGAACGAGACCTTGACCTCCTAACCATGCAGCTACTTATTTAAGAAAGTGTAACCACGTGCAGAAAATTCAGATGCAGGCCCAACATGGTTGCTTCAAGATGCACCCTCCACGCCACTTATCTATATCAACTGTTAGGCTATTTCCATAGATAACTGTTTCATACAAAGCATCACTAAACTGCACATGTACAAATATGATGATTATGTAAGATATATTTGAATAGGACATATCAGCTGCCACTATAGAGTATGTATGTACAATGAATTCTTTTTTTAGCACAAAGCAAAAAATATTTTCTAATGCCACAGTAGCAACTAGGAACTAGTTCTATAACAACTTATAGTATAAGGGATTTAAGAGAAATGCCCTATAAACTATATGGCCATGAATGAAAAATTAAAATACTAGTAGCGAAATGCACTTACCAGGTCCCACGACAAATGCACCACCCTGTTGGTCTATATTTCCCTGCCACTCCATACACTGCATGGCTCGCCATGTGCTGTTCAGAATTCCAAGCACTGTACTCGATCTCACGTGAGGGCTCTCTGTGGAAGAACAACGTGGCAAAAACATGTCAGAAAACTCACATTTTACTAGTAGACTCTCAGACCTCTTAGTGAGTTTTCAGAGAAGTGGAATACAAATACCCATTGCCACTTACTAGCTAGGATCTCGTGCTACCTTAAATGGTTATATGAGTTTGTCATTATTTTAACACAGGAAAGGTGAAGAATAAGTCTAACAGCACACTCTGCTATGTGATGGCATGGTTTGCTTTGTAGAATTGGATCAAGTTGCATTCGAGGTTACTGACCGAACAGTTTTTCGAGCAGTACTCACCTCCTTTCAAAGAACACACCTTATAACAATGAAGATATTGCCAATCAGAGAAGCTAATCTACATAGTATACATTAAGCTATTAGAGCTTCGATGCTTCACAGAGAAAAAATACTCTGTGCTCTATGAAGCTGAAGACTTACTCTTCTGCACCAACTCTGCCGATCGCAGCTGCAGCTCATGATAGACTTTCCTCTCAGGGTCACAGTAGAGCAGATGATGTAAGCCAGTAAGCTCACGGAATGGTTTTATATACTTGTGTGGTGCATGGCCTATCACAACGAGCTGCACCCCTGCCTCCTTGAGATATCTCTCCTGAACTCTTGCCAAGTCTGCCACGTAGTCTTTACAGATAAAGCACAGAAAATGCTGAAATTGAAATTCCCAAACACACATGCCATAAGTCGTTAATGGCCAACTTGGGGAATTTTTTGTTTACTCTACCACAAAGATTTTATTCAGGCTTTACAATTGTACATCAAAATGATAATAGTAATTATAAGGTAGTAACCACAGTACTCGACAATGCAAGTCTTATCACTGCAGTTCTGGTCACAAAGCTGGCACGTGTCAAAAGATCCCAGGTTCAACTTCAAGTTATCACAATCAAGTTATTTGCACTAGCACTAGCGGCGACCTTCGATTCAGATTTTTGTCTCCATCTTTAGTATACTGTATAGTACCTTGGACATTAAATTGACTACGTCACGAATTTTCTATGGTAAAATTTGTAAAATGTTTGCCATTTTTTTACATTAAAAGTAAGAACTAACGGGACTAAACGTATCGTCAAATTCTTACCTCATAAGATTGTTTCTCAACTAGTTAAAAATCCAAAAAACCTGGAAGATTTGATATTAGTGTTCCTAACATTAATTGCTTGCTATGGGCTATGTATGCGTCACGAGTGTATGTTCACATCGAACAATATAGTAAAATAGGAAGTATAATGCACCAATTTAACCATAAAAAGTTAACAGAATGACTTGTATTTTGTGAAAAAGTGGGAAAAAATTTATTTTTATTTACGGTGAAGTAATCACTTTAAAGAATAATATTTACGACGTTAAGACTCGTGACGTCAATGCTGGTATTTTATGCAATGAAAATATATTAATTATTATGAAGGCAGAGTAAGAGTTCACTCAAAAAAAGTCTCCGAGCCAGTCACGCTCATAGGGTCTATGTCCCCCAGGGTACTGCCGGAACGTACCCTGGGTACGGTCCGGTATACCGGAACGTACCCTGGTCACTATTTGATATGGTTAGGGTTAGGATTAGGGTTAGAGTTAGGGTTAGGGTTAGGGAGTAGGCGTAGGCGACTCCCTAGACTCGTTAGTGGAGTAGGCGAGGTACGGTCCGGCATATTAGATTGTACCAGGGTACGTTCCGGTATACCGGACCGTACCCAGGGTACGTTCCGGCAGTACCCCGGGGGACATAGACCCTCTCAGCGCCAGTCACTCCACCGCTTGCTATTGCCGTATATACTACAGCTTAATCTAAATACGATAACGTAGTTCTGGCAAAGCAGGATTGGCCTGTCATGTTACGTTACTAATAGTAGTAATACTAAGTAGTAATAGTATTAGTAATATTATTTTAATTAAGCTCACCCTGACAAAGATGAGTATAGTTTTCTGCTTCATGTAGACATCGCCCATTCTAATGCGATAACCATTCTCATCATAGACACACAAATTCTCTACTGCCGCGAAACATATTGGCTCCCATGCCGTCCCAGGTTCCCTATCTATAATCTGCTCAGTTACGTCCTCCACTTGAGCGTTTATCCTAAAGGTTTCGACTTCAGATGTTGCGTTATTGACATCGTCGTCCATGTTATAAACAAACAGTGCTGCCATCTAGCGGTAGTATGTGGCATATAATTCGGTCTCAGACCAGAGCACTTATATCAACTTATATCAACTTATATCAGTTGATATAAGTGCTCTGCTCAGACCTCGTGCACAGAATAATAAGCCGCGCATGTTTATAACAGAATAATAAGAGAATTATAACAGAATAATAAAAAGGTTAGACAAAATCGTTTATAACCATGTGCGTTTCTCCTTGCCTATAATTTCTTCTGCCAAAAGCTCCATTATGCCCACTGATTCAATGTTATCAGGAGTGAATAATAGAGATATAATCTCGATTATTCACTCTTGATGTTATCATATAAGGAGATAATTATACTATCTGTTACTATGCTAGGATAACTCCTCTTTATTTTAAACTAGCTGGAACCCGCGCTACGCGCGGGCTTAGTGACTGTGATGCATGTGTTACCAGTAGTGTTATGTGTAAGGTGTTATATGGAGAGTTTAGTTGTTGCACATGTTTTTTTTTTTATGGTTGAGATGTCAATACAAATACATGTACAATCATTGTTGATGCGCCTAGTAATATCACTCGCGAATACCCAGAAGCCTTTGTAAGTGATGTGACGTCAGGAGTTGCGGAATAAAAGTGTTCTTGTAAACACGTCGAGTTTCTGTCCTCCCCGCTCGTAAGTACTGGTCCTACGCTCAGGATCCACGTATTAACATGGTGGCAGCGGTGTAAAAGTGACGAAGACTGTATGGAACGCGTAGATGCGACCGGCGAGACGTTGGTAAGCTGAACTTATCGAGGAATGTGACTTCGCACGTCGTGCAGCTAGGATTTTCCATTCAACCTCGTTAAAATGGCGCATGCTCTACCGGCATACAGCGCATCACTGCGATTCCCCCCGCAACTTGACATTAATACGGGCAACGTTTCTGAGAATTTTAAACGTTGGAAGCGTCAGGTAGAAGTTTATTTGGCTGCTTCAGGGGGTGGACAAACTGACAATGCGGTGCAAACTGCCATTTTGCTGAACTGTGCCGGATCGCATGTGTTGGAAATTTATGATCAGTTTACGTGGGCGGAAGAAGATGACAGAGATGACCCCGTGAAGGTTCTCAAAGCTCTCGAAAGCTACTGCAATCCAAGAGACAATGAGGTACTTGAAACTTTTCGTTTCTGGAATGTGAAATATCAGGAACCATTTGACAGATTTCTAACCGAGTTAAAAACTCGTGCGACCGCATGTAACTTCCAAGAAAAGGAAAAAATGTTGCGTGACAAGATCGTGTTCACAGTGACTGGTAAACTCCAAGAACTGTTGTTGAGAGANGTGCGACAGCATGTAACTTCCAAGAGACGGAAAGAATGTTGCGTGACAAGATCGTATTCACAGTGACTGGTAAACTCCAAGAACTGTTGTTGAGAGAAGATAAGTTGACACTTGTAAAAACTGTGAAAGTGTGTAGGGCATTTGAACAGTCATATAGACAGGTAAAAGAAATTAGGGACATGACAACACCTAATCCAAGTGTCAACAAGGTATCGTACAGGCCTGGTAGACCAGCGCAGAAACCTGTCAAACCACATAAACCCAACAATCACTTCAAGTCTCAGAAGCCAGCAGACAAACAGATGACAATTGATTGTCATTTCTGTGGTCTCAAACACGAAAGACGGAAGGAGAAGTGTCCTGCTTGGGGCGAAACGTGTGCCAAATGTGAGGGAAAGAATCACTTCGCAAAGAAGTGTAAAAAGAACATTCATGCCGTGTCCCAAGAAACTGATGTCAGTGGGGATGATTTCGACGACAAGTGGTTATTTGCCGTTAATGACGACAAAGATGGCGTACGTGCGACAGCTACATTGGTCGTGAACGAACGAGATGTCCGTTTTCAACTAGACAGTGCGGCTGACGTTAATACTATCTGTCAGAGACATGTGGGACAGGGGCAGGTAACTCCTACCAAAGTTAAATTGAACGTGTGGAATAAGACCAACGTGACACCGAGAGGAGAGTGCACACTGACTGTCACAAATCCACAAACCAATGTCGAGTCGGAGGTAAAGTTTGTTGTAGTACAAAATGGACTTACAAATCTACTCGGACTGGAAACGATCCAGAAACTTGGTTTTGTCACTATCCATGACAATCGCTTCATTGCCCAGGTGAAAGTTCCACAGCTAGGTGACCTAGGGGAGGCAACACTTATAACAGATGATACTGTTCCCCCTAAAGTACTGCCATGTCGGAAAGTTCCGATAGCGATACAGAACTCTGTGAAAGAGGAACTGGACAGGCTAGTGGACAAAGGTGTACTAGTACCTATGACTGAGCCTACTAGTTGGGTCAGTCAGATGGCTGTTGTACACAAAGCTAACGGGAAATTACGCATATGTATTGACCCTCAACCACTAAATGTTGCTTTGAAGCGTGAACACTACAGACTGCCAGTCCTCGATGACGTCCTGCCTAAGCTGAAGAACGCCAAGGTGTTTAGTAAGTTTGACGTCAAGGAAGCTTATTGGCACGTTCGTCTAGATGAAGACTCCAGTAAACTCACAACGATGATCACCCCGTTTGGTCGATATCGGTGGACCCGTCTCCCATTCGGACTTAAAGTGTCGAGTGAAATATTTCAGCGTAAGCTGGACGAGGCAATCGGAGAACTCGACGGAGTTTTCTGCATTGTGGATGACGTGATCATCGCTGGATGTGGCGAACATCAAAATGAAGCCAAGAAAGATAACCAGGAAAAGCGGGCTAAACTTCTCAAGGTGTGTGAAGAAAGGAACATCATCTTGAATGAAGAAAAGATGGAAACTGGCCTGAGTGAAATCACATTTCACGGGCACAAGATCACTAAGGACGGAGTAAAAGTGGATGACGCGAAGGTCAGGGCGATACGTGACATGCCACGTCCGACAGACGTCAGCGGCGTTAAACGTCTTTGTGGCATGGCGCAGTACATGTCTAGGTTTCTTCCAGATCTAGCGGGCACGTTGGACCCAATCCGTGCTTTGACGAAGAAAGACACTCCATTCATCTGGAATGAGGAGTGCGAGAAAGCTTTCTCCACACTCAAAAGAAACCTAACAGATTCGCCTGTGTTGGCTTATTTCGATACCTCGAAAGACGTCGTAATCCAAGTCGACAGCAGTCAGCATGGAATCGGTGCTGTCCTGCTCCAGGATGGCCGACCCGTCGAATACGCATCTAGATCTTTGACGCCAGCGGAGCGTAACTGGGCACAAATAGAGAAAGAGGCCCTGTCCGTGTTATTTGGTCTCGAGAGATTCGACCAATACACGTATGGTCGGACAGTGAAAGTGGAGAACGACCACAAACCGCTGGCAGCCATCTTGAAGAAACCCCTGAGTCTAGCTCCTAGAAGGTTGCAAGACATCATGATGCGTTACAACAGATACGACGTGGAATTTGTGTTTGTGAAAGGTGTGAACCTGGTGTTAGCCGACACTTTGAGTAGAGCACATCTTGACACTGACACGGGTAACCTGGATGAACGTCCACGTATTATGGCAGTAAACATGTTTGGTGACATTCCTGATCCGCGACTGGAGGAAATTCGCGAGGCAACGTCGGGTGACAAGAATCTACAGGCTGTCATCAAATTGGTTATGGAGGGGTGGCCTGAGAACAAACGTGAAACCCCCTCATGTGCAGTACCCTACTATGACTTTAGAGACACTCTAAGTCACATGGATGGTATTCTCCTGAAAGGAGAGGCTATAGTTATTCCTGGAAGGCTCAGATCATCAATGAGGGTGAAACTTCATAGTGCACATCTCGGTTATGACAGCATGCTGCGGAGAGCCCGAGGTACGATTTTCTGGCCTGGAATTGCGAGCGACATTAGACAAATCGCTGACACGTGCGAAACGTGCCAAGAACCCATGTCGAGAAATCAGAAGGAACCATTACGTCAACACGACGAAGGTGACACTCCTTGGCAGAAAGTCTGGTTGGATTTGTTTGACATCTAAGGGAAGCAGTATTTGGTCGTAGTAGCTAGACTACTTATCAAACTTTATAGAAGTCGATCTTCTTACAACGACAACAAGTGCAAGGGTGGTTATGTTTCTGAAGAAGCATTTTGCTCGATTTGGTATACCCAAAGTCGTAGTATCTGATGGAGGTCCACAGTTCGTGAGTCACGAATTTCAGACATTTGTATCTGACTGGGTCATCAATCACGTGACGTCGTCACCCATGCACCAGCAGGCTAACGGCAAAGCTGAGTCCGCCGTTAAAGTGTGTACCGCGAGAATTTTCTAGTGTTTTCCCCACTTTCATGATACCTACCGTTATTGCTTGAGTAACAGCAATTGTCTAGAGTAACGATAAAATGACTTAGAACCTTCGTATTCACCAAATCCAATGAAATCATGCACAATTTTACAATTTTGTGTTCTGTCTCTGTTTACCGTTGCCATCTCTCGAATTTTCTCGTGGTAGCGCGAGACATCTATCACAGTGCAGCAATGCATACCACGCACCGTAGAAATCAGGTCAGAGTGTAAACACAGCCGCTTATACTAGCGTAAACAGCAGTGTAGTACTAATGCCACGTAAAGTCTGTTATTAGAGAAGCTTGTGGATTGCCAGTCAGATAGTAACAAGGGGAATGACAATGACAGAAAGTGCTCTGAATTATTGACATAAAAAGGCAATAATATTTATTAAACAGAATTGCACGCCCTTTCGTTTTAATTATGTTCGCTTGTTTGAGACGCCATTTGTAATTTTGGAGAGTCACTACTCGGAAAAATGTATTGCTG
This sequence comes from Priapulus caudatus, assembly GCF_000485595.1. Classification (NCBI taxonomy): domain Eukaryota; kingdom Metazoa; phylum Priapulida; class Priapulimorpha; order Priapulimorphida; family Priapulidae; genus Priapulus; species Priapulus caudatus. The sequence continues at coordinate 202,013 of NW_014577210.1, read as the reverse complement.
GTATGATGTGGTCAAATCAATTTTTCTATGCTATATAACTGCATAAAATCTTGGTGTTTTGAATGTTGGTATAATCAGTGATATTTCCACTGTCAGGTGAGACTATATTCTGCTATATTTCGTTTTTCTGAGCCAAAAAACTCGCGGTACACACTTTAAGATCATGAAAAATCTCATGCGGAAAACACAGAAGGAAGGTGGTGATCCTTTTGAGGCTCTCTTTGAACAGAGAAATACTCCTCGTCAAGACACTGGTCGTAGTCTCGCGGAGTTGATGTTTGGCCGGCAGACGCGAAGTTTTCTCCCACACGTAGTTAAACACAAGGACTCTGAGTCTGTGAAAGCAAAACGCGAGTCTCGCAGACGCGCAGTGTAGAAGAATTACAATCGGAAATCTCGACATCTATCAGAACTAGATGTTGGACAGTCTGTGTTCTTTCAGCATATGGAAGGGAAGAACTGGAGACTAGGTCAGATTATTGAGATTGTGGAACCCAGAACTTACATGGTGAGAGGACCTGACGGAGGAGTGTACCGTCGCAATCGTGTACACATGAGGCCGACAATGTGTTCCCCAAGAATTCGCAATGTGTCCCCAGAATGGGATGATCCGCTGTCTCGTCGGATGCCAAAGACTGAGACAGTTAAGCCTACAGTACACCGTGGTGGTGTCATCCCAGAGAAAATTCCTGTACCGTGCAGCCCAAGAGTACCGTGCAGCCCAGGAGTGAACATACCGTGCAGCCCGAGAGTGAATAGACGCGAACGCGAAATGGACTGTGATGTGGAAGTGCGTGATCGATATAGTAGTTCAGATGTGCGCGATATGGACTGTAACTCACAAAAGTCCGGGAACATGTCTTTGAGATCAAGGCGCGATATCAAAAAACCAGTACATCTGAAAGATTATGTGACATAGGTAGTGTAGGATTGTGAATAACAACACGAGTGAAGGGATTTCATGCTAGTTGCAGTTTAGTGACTTTACTAAGGAAGGGACTGATACTGATAGAGAGAATTTGATTTTAGTGTTCTCATTTTGAGTAGCTTGTTATTCTCATTGTTTAAAGCCAGCAAAGTAACAGGTTTAAACGTGTGCAATTTTAATGTTGTGTTCAGAAAGATTAGGAATTGCTGTGCAGGATGGAGAAGGGAAATTCTAAACAGTGTTTCTGACCTTATAAAGGCAAGATTGGATTTTCTAAGTGCTAAGTCTCTATAATTGAAATAGTAACAGTATGTAACTGAAAGTGTGTTGTGACTATGACTATAAGACATTGGAACTGTTTCTGAAAAACTAAAGAAAAGGGGATGTTGATGCGCGTAGTAATATCACTCGCGAGTACCCAGAAGTCTTTGTAAGTGATGTGACGTCAGCAGTTGCAGAATAAAAGTGTTCTTGTAAACACGTGAGTTTCTGTCCTCCCCGCTCGTAAGTACTGGTCCTACGCTCAGGATCCACGTATTAACAGATTTGGCTCTATTAAACGGCTATACATTTATTTTTACATGCAAAACGATCATCCACACCGTATCATAGACTAATGGGAGTAATGACTATGACTATGCAAAAGATATAGAGGGAAGACTAGATAGGATAGATAGCCAGGGCACAGTAGTTATGCATGTAGGGGTTAATGATGTTCTAAACAAGGATCTAGAGGTAGCTAGGAAGGAAATACAAGGTTAATTATAAAAGCCAGCAGCAAAGACATAACAGGAAAGCTAGTAGTTTCAGGTACAATACCTTGTTTCAGATCTAAAGACATCAACCAGAAATTGATGTCCATCAACCACACCATCCGGACCATGTGCAACGCAAGTAGAGTAAAGTATCTAGATAACTGGGCAGACTTCGCGGGCAGGCGGGACCTCTACACCCATGACGGACTACACTTAAACAGGAAGGGATGAGATTGACTGGCTGGAAACTTCCTTAAAGTTCATCAGGAAAACTAGAAGGTTGGGGCCTCGAGGCATCAGATGAAGCACAGGATACATCAATCGTGCTAGCGTCGGAGGAACCAATCCCTAGGAGCTCCAAGCTGGCTACACTTCAAGACCCGGCAGATAAGTTTCAACGAGACACAGAATTAATAATAACAAGAGTAGACCCATGCCATCGCGACTCATCAGAATTCAGCTTTTCCCAAAAGAAAGGTCTACATTTCATTCATTTAAATGCTCGCAGTATCCTTCCTAAAATAGAAGAATTTAGATATATTGCTATGCAAGCTAGAAATGCAGTAATTGCTGTATCTGAGTCCTGGCTAGATGATTCAGTTGATGACTTGAAAATTATAGTGTAGAAAGGCGGGATAGAGATCGATCCGGTGGTGGGGTGTGTATTTTCATCAGGAATGATTTAGCATATAATATAAGAACTGATATGGATAAAGTGGGGCTAGAAGCTATATGGGTTGATATCTTACTACCAAGATCAAAACCAATATTGACCGGGGTATGCTATCGACCACCAAAACAAGGCAACTTCTTCGAACTATTGGAAAATATTAGTATAAATGCTGACAGGTTCAATGAACAGGAAATTATTATATTAGGGAATTTCAATGTTAGCGTTCTAGAAAAATTTACGGGAAAATGTAGTAGAATGTTTAAGGCTCTTAAAGATTACTGCTACCAATATGATCTCAAACAACTAATCACTACTCCGACTAGTGTAACTAATATAAGTGAGTCCGCCATCGATTTAATAATGGTTTCTGATGCACTCAAAATTAGTCAATCGGGCATCATAGCCAAGGGAATGAGTGATCATTTTTTAACTTACTGTACTAGGAAAATTTCAAGACAGGTTATAGGTAAGCATAAAACTAGGAGAATTAGATTATTAAAAACATATAGTCCAGAGGTATTTAGAGATAAGTTAAAAGAGAAGCAATGGTATAAAATTTTTAATGCGGATTCTATAGAGCTTGCATGGAAAAAATTTTAAAAATACCTCCTAGAGGCCATTGACACTGTCGCCCCTATTAAACAAGTTATAATAAAACAAAGAACTGAGCCATGGTTTGATAGTGAGATTAGGGAGCTTATTCTGGAAAGAGATGCTTTACTGCTTTATACGAGGAGTAAAAGATGAAATTACATACAAGAATTTTAAATTGCTTAGAAACAAAGTTCAAAATAAAATTAAGAAAGCAAAGGCTAATTACTATACGGAAAAGGTTGAGGACCACAAAAATGACCCTAAAAAATTATGGCAGACTTTAAAGAGTATGGGGATGAAAAATAAGGAAACCAGTAACTTGGGCGGGGTTGGGCTAAAAATTTGAGAAAATATATGTTTTGACAAAGCAATTGTTGCAAATAATTTTAATAAGTATTTCCACTAAGTGTGGCCTCAAACTTGGTGAACGATCTACCACAAAAGGAAGGGACGTATAATGAGATTAGTCTTCAAAATTATTATAGGGACAAAGGCGTAGTAGAAAATTCATTTACTTTTACAACGGTGGGAGAGAAAGAGGTACTACGGGTGTTAAAAAACATTGATACAGGTAAGGCTATTGGGTTAGATAATATTCCCGCAAAATTTATAAAAGATGGATCAAACGTTATTTGCTCAGCTCTTACACATGTAATCAACATGTCATTCATCCAAGAAAAATCCCTGATGACATGAAGGCAGCAAGGGTCATTCCGATACATAAAAAGAATAGCAAAACAGAACCCGGAAACTATAGGCCTGTGTCAATTTTAAGTGTCATGTCCAAAGTTTTGGAGCGAATAGCCTATAACCAAGTAGAGACATATTTTAAAAAGAATTCCTTACTGTACGAGTTCCAATCTGGCTTTAGATCAAATTTCTCAACTGACACAAGTTTAATCCATCTAACTGATATTATTCGTAAGGAGTCGGACAAAGGAAATCTAACTGGTATGGTTTTATTAGATCTTCAAAAAGCTTTTGATACCGTTGACCATAAAATTCTTCTAGCCAAGCTAAAAATTATCGGAATGGATATTACGACTGTTAAATGGTTCGGTGCTTATCTCTCTGGTATAGAAGCCAAATAACTGATGTAGGAGGTACCTTCTCTAATAAGGACCCTATTGCATGTGGAGTACCACAAGGCTCGATTTTGGGTCCTCTGTTATTTCTGATTTATGTTAATGACATGGCAAAGGCAGTTAACGTCAAGCTTTTATTATACGATGACGATTCGGCCTTAGTAGTTTCAGGGACAGAGGTACAGGCTATACAGGAAGAATTAAGTAGAGAATTGCATTCCATTAATAAATGGCTCAATGATAATAATTTATCCTTGCATCTTGGAAAAACAGAAAGTTTTATTTTTTGAACTAAACACAAACTCAGGGATAATCCAAAACTGAACATCATATGTAATGGGGTGGCAATTGCACATAAAAATACAGTTAAGTATCTAGGAATAGTCTTGGAAGACTCTATGAGTGGTGAGGTAACGGGAATTAAGGTTGTAAAAAAGATTAACAATAGATTGAAATTTCTTTCCAGAAAAGATAAGTATTTAAACACAGCATGTAAAAGATTACTAGTTTCTGCCCTAATTCAATGTCATTTTGACTATGCAAGCAGTATATGGTACAGCAATCTCACAAAGCGCACAATGGCTAAGCTGCAAGTGTGTCAAAATAAAGCCATTAGATGTGTTCTCAACCTAGGTTCTAGAGCACACATAGGTGCTAGAGAGTTCAAAGCTGTAAATTGGATACCTGTAGAGTTCTGGGTAATGCAACTGAAGGTCAATAGGGTTTTTAAAATATTACATAATCTCGGCCCACAGTATATGACAGGTTTCATATTAACGTCAGAAGTCCATCTATACTATAATTTGGCTCATCTTGTGTGTGTGTGTGTGTGTGTGTGTGTGTGTGTGTTTGTTTGACCTCGCTTTTCTCCGTGATTTGTCACTCAATAGCGCTAACTGAAGATATATTCAGAATCACCACGTCTGGGAGATGGTTCTGGCTGAGACAAAAATTTAAAAAAATAAAAAGTCAAAAAAAATTGTAAAAGTCAAAATTCAATCATCACGTACGTGGGAATTATTTCGCGTGTCATTCCCGCCGCCGTAGCGTAGTCGGTAGGAGGTCGGTTTCATAACACGAGATTCCGGGTTCGAATCTCTGCTGGGGAAAAAAATTTTCCTTTACTTTTTTACTCTTTAGTATCTACTTCTGCCACTTCAGCGTTAATTTCAAAATGTCAAAAGTAAATTTTACTACATTCATTAAAAACATTTAAAAAAGTAAAAAAATTGAAAAAAATTACTATTTTTTTACTATTATTATTATTTATTATTATTTTTGAGATGGCATAGGATGGGATGGGATGGGATGGGATGGGATGGGATGGGATGGCATGGGTGGCATGGGGTGGCATGGGATAGGATGAGATGGGATGGGATGGCATGACATGGCATGGCATGGCATGGCATGGCATGGCATGACATGCGATGGATGGAGGGATGGCTGGCTGGATGGATGGATGGATAGATACATAGATAGATATATAGATAGATAGATCGATTTTGTGGTATTTTCCTTTCAACCAAGTGGTCACCAACTGAGTACTTTTCCCCTGCTCACTTATAGAATTGCGCTTTTTGTTTCTTCCCAAAATGTTTTTTTGTTTCTGTTTTCTTTTCAGTTGCATGAAATTTTTAACTTCAACTGTGTCACTTACATGAAGTTTATATTTTAAGGTACGATTTGGTCGTTGTACGGGTATTAGTCTGCTAGTAGTTTCAATACAAGGGAAGGTAAGATGTCTATTTTTAAACCGAGGGTGGGAAGCAGTGGGAAAAGCTCTTTTACTTATACTGCAATTGAAGCTTGGAACTCTCTACCACAGCAAGTTAGGACAAATTCTGTTTATTCTAGTTTTAAGTATAGTGTTAAGAAATGTCTGATAGAAAAGGTAGAAACATTAGAGGCAGAGGAGTATGATTTTCGCTAAACGAATTCGGTTGAAATTAGGCATAAGAAAAGTTTGTATCGTCTTATGAGAATGTACCATTGTATGACCGATTTAAACTACAAATCTGTATATTTCAATAGTTAGTGCTGATAGTAGTGTAATTGTTAGATTTAAGGCATAGCAAAACAAGTACCACAATGTAAATAAGTGTGCTAGTCATGCTTTTTGTGTATATATCCTTGGTAATTATCCAATTTTATGAATTCAGAATTTTATTGTAAAAGTATGCTATGTATTGTATATGATGGATAATTGCCTAAATAAATAAATAAAAATAAAAAAGCACAATACAACTCGCAGCTAGGGCCTGCATACCTCCCAAAGTTATACTCGGTCGGGTTTTTAACACATTCTAACTCTAAAACTGTTACGTTAAAAATTCTTAAAATGTTTACATAAACAGGCAAGACGGTTGTTATTTTGAATACGAAGTTTTATTTCCTATCGTAGTTTATTTCAAAAGTTATATCAGCCGAAAGTTGCTACCTTGACTCGATTGCAACACTGGCTGGTCAAATATAGACAATATGGCGCGGGCAATCTAGCGGACGTGGTAGCAACTTTCGGCTGATATAACTTTTGAAATAAACTACGATAGGAAATAAAACTTCGTATTCACAATGACAACCGTCTTGCCTGTGTAATTTTTTGGTGATGTAAGATTTCCCAGTTCGGTGTGATACGTCGGGAGATGCCCGACTGTATGTAGGCACGTGATCGTAGGTTAGGTATTGTTATTCTTCTTGCGTTGTGTTATTAACTATTCTGCTTGTTTCGTGTTTGCGGTGAAGCTTGAAGGAAATGTCAGGTAATGCTCTGTGTTTGATGCGGCGTCGCGGCGGAGGTAACATCAATGATCAAACACAAACCGATGAATGAAGTTTTCCACGCATGTTAATTTTATTGCCAGTCACAGTACAATCGTGGGCAAGACTCCAGATAAGGGTGTTACCAATACATATATTTCTTCCCGTCCGTCCGTCCGTCCATCTGTTAGTCTCTGAGTCCGTCAGTCAGTCTTTTAGTCCGTCTGTCATTTCGTTCAACCTCGTCGGTATGCGTGCGTACACAGAGAGAGAACGACACAACCAACGACCAACCTTTTCCTCTTCCGAGGTGTGTCGTATATATACAACTGCTAGGTGACGTCATCTTATTTCCTGCATGTGCAAGACCATTCAGTCTGCACGTGCTTAGGCTGTCACCAAGGTGTCGGGTTAACCGTATAATATTGAAATGAAATTTTACCAATCACGTTCTACTCGCGTGTAGATTTCAAATGCGTACTTCCTGTATTCTAAGAGCTTCCACCCCGGTGTTCTTCCCAACTAACATCCGAAATGTTATCCGGGGTGTTGGCTCATTATACTTTACCAATGATAGTTTTCTGTAATTACTTACTCTACATATCGACGGAGCTCTGTTACACCACTCCCACGGCAAATCACTTTCGTGCCTTGATGGCACAAAGTGTAGTTCTAAAACACAGCAAACATAGAAACATAAAACATTTAACATAAACGATTAACGAACATTTCACCATAACTAATTAACGCACATCAAACAATTTTCTTTTTTTTTCTTATGACATACTTGCCTAACATGAACCGACTGCCTGTAACAGTAATAAAAAAACAATCGATCCCTATTAGGGTGTATGAAACTCCTTTTAGTCGCCTTGTACGACTTGCAGGAAATGCAGTAGACGTATTCTGATCGCCGGGTCTACACAGCAATTGTGTCGAAATGTCAGTGACCGTTCAAAGAAAACGCGCACACATCCAACTCATTTATCTATTTTCTCATTTATCTATTATCTCATTTATCTATCTATCGCTATGTATCATCTATCCGTATCATCTGTAATCATGTGTCTATTAGCATGTATCATCTATCATGTATCGGGAAACGGTAGCGGAGCTCCACAAAACAATCATGCCTCGCGCCGGGGCAGGCCTTCCAGGAACATAACGGAAAATCGCGCCGCACCCAAGAGGGAGAGGAAGGATGCTCGGATGCGCGGCGATTTCACGCGATGGAGGCCCGCCGAGTGCGTCGCATTCTACAACATCCTTATGAGAAAGGTGATGCACGCGCTGAAGATGGTGGAGATAGTACGTAACTACTACGATCCGAACCGCCATCTCCGTGCCCCAGCAGAAGCTGCATAATCTGCCCAGGCTACGTGACATCGGCGGAGATGTAGCAAGATTTTACGGCCGGATGCCCTTCCTGACGCCAACTCCGATTAGTCGCCTTCTACGACATGTAGGAGATACAGTAGGAGTATTCGCTCGGCCGGGCCTACACGGCTAACAGTGAAATACCAACAACAACAAACAAAAAAACCCACTGCAAACCAAATGAATCAGGGTACTATCGATATAACCATACAAATAAAACATACGAAAGTATGAGTACAATGCAGAGAATGAAATCCATACGAGTACTAAATCAAAACAATACAAACAAAACAATACAATACAATGCAATCAGTAATAGCACTAACTCAGTACAAAACGATGTGCCGACACAATGTGCGTGGTGCGTACGCAATAACTAAAAACCCATGCCCGTTTTCTCTAAACGTTCAAAAATGAATGTAATTCAATGGCTTCTCTTTGTGCCTCGCGCGAAGGAAGCGGAGGGGCCTCGCGCGAAGGAAGCGGAGGGGGAATCCCTGGGGGGGTTGCGTAATGTGCGGCAGCTGACCCCGGCAACGCCGACCCCAGTGCGGGGCCCTGCGCAAGGGTAGGCGAAGCCACGGCCCTGGCCGCAACACGAGCGCGGCGGGGTGGAGAACGGCGACACCTACAACAGACAGGAAGTAAGTGTGCCGGTGTGCAGAGGAACCAGACGATCCCTACACCGACAATGGCGATCAGTGCATAAACCGCGATCTGCTGCCATTGCAACCCTGTGTAGCAGATTCGCTTTTGGTATCGTGCGTTTCATTTTTGTCTCACGAGAGATGGCGCTAGCGGGGGATCTCCCGCAATGAGCAATTTGTGGGTACCCACCGCGAGGACGGTTCCAAGAAGTGAAAACAAGAGAGGAAACGGCGCGAAAGGGAGACACGCCGGGGGAAACGACGAGGCAGCTGTGTTTGTCTTATTGCAGTCTTATTGTAGTCGGGATTTGTGGTATGATTGGTATCAGTGCTTCGTATTGCGCGTACGGTACTAGTAGTAGCACTATACTACTAGTGTGGTATCAGGAGTCTATCAATATGATAGACACCTGGTGGTATGTATAAGTATAATGTAGGATTTCTGTACGGAATGTATACTGTACGTCTGTAGCCTCAGTGTAGAGATAAATACGGTACGGTTACAGGCTACAGCGTGTTTGAAATATGTCAGACTGAGACATTCATATAGTGTATTACTTTAGTATTAGTGTTCTGTATGCGTTATTAGCTGTATGTAGCTGTAGCTGTAGCTGTATGCTGTATGCTGTAGCTAGTATCATAAGTATGTGTATGTAGCTGTAGGCCTACACTGATTGTGATCATTATAGCGGTGAGTGTGCGCAGACACATCGGTTTGTGAGTGCGCTTGTAAACACTCGCGTTACTATAGGCCTACGGTTTAAGCTAACGCTGACACTTGCGGGTTTTTCCTCAACAAATTTTGCATTCTCCCCGCGAATCGAGCTTCCGCATATTTTGTACACCAGGGGGCGCCACCGAAAGTGACACCCCTCGTTAGACAGTCTACGGTATAGCGAAGTGATCTGTTATCCGAACGTATTTGTGATGTATAGGCACTGGTGTTTAAATAGCACGTAATAATTGTTAGTTCGCGTGTTACGGTGGCGTGACGGTCTTACGCGTCGAATCGCGCGCGACGATCGGAGCGAACGTGCCGCTGTCGTGGTGTTGGTAGATGTGCGACGCGAGGATTAAGCAAGAGGTATCTAATAAATAAACAGTTCTACTTATTACTGCCTACTTTGCACTTCACTTCGTGACCGGC
>NW_014577210.1:179562-192040 GCF_000485595.1 Priapulus caudatus | reverse complement strand
GCGTAGTGCTGGGGCCCACTAAGCGTCCCGTGCCGCGATTAGTTTATTTTGTAGTTGCGCATTCTTTTGTGATGTTTACCGCTGGGCGGTTGCCCCTTGTTCTTAGCGGAGTGTGTGTTAACAATGTGCGGTTGTTTCTAGTAGTTCAAGTGTCATCTGCTATGTGTTATTTTTATTTGATAGTATAAATTGAGCAGGGGCTTTTCAATTTTAAGTTGGGGGGAGTGTAGCAGATTCGCTTTTGGTATCGTGCGTTTCATTTTTGTCTCACGAGAGATGGTGCTAGCGGGGGATCTCCCGCAATGAGCAATTTGTGGGTACCTTCCGCGAGGATGGTTCCAAGAAGTGAAAACAATAGAGAAAACGGCGAAAGGGAGACACGCCGGGGGAAACGGCGAGGCAGCTGTGTTTGTCTTGTTGCAGTCTTATTGTAGTGTTATTATCAGTGCTTCGTAGTCTTATTGTAGTGCTATTATCAGTGCTTCGTAGTCTTATTGCAGTGTTATTGTAGTGTTATTATCAGTGCTTCGTAGTGCGAGTACGGTACTAGTAGTACTACTACTAGTGTGGTAATGTAGGATTTCTGTACGGAATGTATACTGTACGTCTGTAGCCTCAGTGTAGAGATAAATACGGTACGGTTACAGGCTACAGCGTGTTTGAAATATGTCAGACTGAGACATTCATATAGTGTATTACTTTAGTATTAGTGTTCTGTATGCGTTATTATACAGCTACAGCTACATACAGCGCTGTATGCTGTATGCTGTAGCTAGTATCATAAGTATGTGTATGTAGCTGTAGGCCTACACTGATTGTGATCATTATAGCGGTGAGTGTGCGCAGACACATCGGTTTGTGAGTGCGCTTGTAAACACTCGCGTTACTATAGGCCTACGGTTTAAGCTAACGCTGACACTTGAGGGTTTTTCCTCAACAAATTTTGCCTTCTCCCCGCGAATCGAGCTTCCGCATATTTTGTACACCAGGGGGCGCCACCGAAAATGACACCCCTCGTTAGACAGTTTATACAGTATAGCGAAGTGATCTGTTATCCGAACGTATTTGTGATGTATAGGCACTGGCGTTTAAATCGCACGTAGTAATTATTAGTTCGCCTGTTACGGTGGCGTGATGGTCTTACGCGTCGAATCGCGCGCGACGATCGGAGCGAACATGCCGCTGTCGCAGTGTTGGTAGATGTGTGATGCGAGGATATAGCAAGAAGTATCTAATAAATAATAAACACTTCTAGTTCTACTTATTACGGCCTACTTTGCACTTCTCACTTTGTGACCGCCCCCCCCCTCCGTATATCTCACTGGACGACCGGAACCTCCCCCCCCCCCTTTTCTCGGCGCTCGGGTGTTTGGCTGCCTTGGCCTCGTCGCGATCCTAGTGATCCGAATCGGAAAGGACGGGGAGTAACGGCCCTGTCAGGGTGCACGGCGACAACGGCAACCAGACCTATACCACGGCCAATGGTAGTAGTCGAGTCAGTTGGTTAGGCGATCAGAGAGAGAGCGAAATCCGTTACACCTGAAACAACGCGAGAAACATCAGATGGGGCAAATGCATCACCCGCCTCAAAAATTGTACGACTCCTAACTATGGAATCTTTAAGTTTATCGTACGAAAAATCAAATGCTTTATTCGCATACAGCTTAGGAGGTAAAATTGAAGCAGGTAGCAGATCCGTAGCATTGCCACGATGAACGGCGAGGGCAGCCAGATCACGCCAAATAGTGGGTATCGGCAGCTGCGGCGGCAACATTTGCTGTATATAGCTCGTAATATTTACTCGAGAATCATGATGATAATAAGTGGGCAACGTGAATGAACGTGAATGGGCTGAACAGCCGGAAGCCAGAGTGACAACCTGCTGAAATAAAATTCGGATGTCTATATTAACAGGGGGTGAGTCATCACCCGAGTGACATGCAACGGTCAAGGTAAAGGGTTTGATTGGAGAAATCAACCAGTTACCATTGGTAAGATACGCCACATGGTGCTGCTGCTGCCGCGCAATGTTAATGCGTCGGGGGCAACGCCGCGAAATCTGCTCCGCGTGATTAAAGAACAGAGCAACTATACAGTCAAAAGAATTAGCGACATAATATATCTCGGAAGCGGACTGACAAATATTTTGATTGTTATCTATGCATTGCTTGATGCGTTCGACCTGAGGGAAAAAATAACGTGCTCTATTTTGCGCAAATGCCACGTAACGTGAACTGATGTCATAATAGACATAAGCTGTAGAATTTGGAATGAAAACGGGTGTAGATTTGATCTGATATACATCGAAAATCTGGCCAACATGTTTTAATGGTAAAAACGTTAGCACGTGAAAAGACGTGGCAGTGGGCACTATCACTGTCTCAAGCAAATCATAATAATAGAGAATATCCTCCTCAATAGCTCGTGGCAAAGCCAGGTAATCGGGCAGAGTATCTTTAACGGCACGCAACAACGTGCGTAACTGTACCGGCGAGATAAGAGATATCGTCAGGAGATCGCTTAACGCCTGTTCCAAATCTGCAATGATACTCGTAATATCATTAAGCGCCATCATTAAAGCATCAGTCGCAGACTGAAGCTGTGCTAGTAGGGCAAATTTATCATTGGTAGACTCCGCGAATCGGTCAAGCCGATGACTAACTTTAATTAAAAAATTTCCGCAGTTCATCCGTACCGCCAATAAGATCATTAATAGTCGCTCTGTTAAACCGCACCTGCGTGTGGGTAAGATTAAGTACTGTTAGGCTGTCTTCCAAAGCATGCTGAAAAACATCTTGTGATAAGCGAAACTGAGAAAGCTGAGCATCCAATCGCGCAATGTCTGCTTCATCTGCAGTTCCATAGAGAAACTTCTGAAGCTTACCCATAAATGGCAAAAGGGAACGCTTAGTGCGTTGCTTTGTAAACATGCTTGTAATCCCCTTTACCCTGTTAACTAAACGTTTATACTTAATGCGAAAAGTAACTGCATGGGCTGCTACAAACTCTTCCACCGTGCTCTGAAAACGTTCCAGGCTGGGATCGGTTGTATTATATTCACGAGTGGACCTGTCCTTAAGCAGATAGCGAATCTGCCTATCTATACCATTCATGTACTCCGTAATCGGCTGGAGGTCAAGGCTAAACGCTAAAGCCCACGTCGACTGAGTTATAGCCAGACTCCCCTTTGGTACAAATACAGCCCCCTGTGTGGCACCCCCGAACAACTGCTGCTGCTGGTGCTGTGTGGTGAGCAGCTTCCGGCTCCTGCTGTAGAATGTCACGAACAGGCGAATCCCCGGCCGGTATATTCTCTGTACGCGACATTGGCAATTGCGGTTGCTCTGCCAGCTCTGCATCGGCGAGTGTCTGGGGTGTCGAGACGAAATGACTTAACGGGAGTTCGTCTTCCGTATCGAACTCGTCGTCACTACTACTGGATAACGGTGGATATGCTAATGTCGCTGCCCTTTGTGGCTGGCGACGTGTGCCACCCGGCACCTCTGCCGGCGGCGTTTTAGGCAAATCCCATCGACTCTGGGGGTGAGCCACGCGCATATTCTCGACATGCGCAATTACCTCTCTTTTGGTTATCTCATGCTGGAGGAGATATTTCTTAGAGCTTAACACCTGAACGACTTGATAGTACGGGATCCAGGCTGAGGCTAATTTCTTCACCGTGTCTGGCTTTAACACGGGATCGTGGTAATAAACGGGGTCACCGACCTCGAAGTTAAGCTGCCTAGCGCGCTTATCGTAGTAGAACTTATTGCGTAGGCGTGCAAGACGTGTCCTGTCTCTCACATGTGCATATGCCTGATGGAGACGTTCCGTCGTCTGTGCGATCGGACTCTCATCGTATTGCTTCCGCCTTGGCCGTAAGAGGCTGTCAAGGGCTAGGGTTGGTTCTCTGCCGTACATAAGATAGAATGGAGTATACCTGGCTCTATTGTATATACTCATTCGATATGCCACCAGCAGCGTCGGGATTTTTAGGTCCCAATCTGTCTGCGAATTGTTAATACTCGTCGCCAGCATAGAATTCAGTACCCTGTGCCAACGCTCATTCATGCTCAACGCTCATCTGCATTCCTGTTGGCAACTCCACTTCTAAACTCAACAGTTGCGTTATGCTCGCCTATAACCGTAGACCATCTAAGCAGTTTTGCATTTTTTAGATTCGGACTAGAGAGTAAATACTTTAAAGGTTTATGGTCACTGACGATAACGAACTTGGCTCCAGCGAGGTAGTGTCTCAATTTGGTCAACGCAAAAATAATAGCAAAAGCCTCCCTTTCTATAACAGGCCACCGCATCTGTCCTTCATTCAACTGATGAATAACGTACTGGATCACAACTTCCTGTCCTTCATCATCTGTCTGAGCGAGTACTGCACCGACTGCATAAGAGGAAGCATCTGTAAACAAACGGTACTCCTTGTCTGTATCCGGATAAGCCAATATCGGGGCTTCAGTAAGCTTCTGTTTTAATATGCGGAATGCTTGTTCCGCATCGTCATCGCAAGCAAACTTGGCCTACTTGTGTGTTAGTGCGGTCAATGGCTTCGCGATGGTAGCAAAATATTTGATATGAGCCCGGTAATAGCTCGCCATTCCTAAGAATGATCGTACCTCCTTGACTGTTGTCGGCGATTTGAGTTGTTTAATGACCTTGACCTTGTCTGGATCCGGTGCTATTCCCAAGGGTGAGACGACGTGCCCCAAGTACTTGACTTTACCCTTGAGAAACTCACACTTAGACGCTTTTAGCTTGAGTCCTGCGTTGCGTAGTCTGTCAAACACCTCTGCGATATCGGCCAAGTGTTGTTCGAAGGTGGAACTATATATTATAATGTCGTCTATGTAGGGGATAGCGCATCTGTGGTGTAGACCATCTAAGACAGTGTCTAGCAGTCGCTGAAAGACGCTCGGGGCATTACAAAGCCCAAAATTTAAAAATCTACACTGCCATGCACCGCGATAGGTTATAAAAGTTGTCTTCGGTTTATCCTCATCCGCCACTGCTATCTGAAAATAGCCTGACTTCAAATCTAGCGTGGAATAAAACTTAGCTTTTCCTAATGAACCCAGAATATCCTGTATACAAGGATGCTACATCCGCGGCATTTACTACCGGAAACCTAATGCAGTGATCTCGACTAACGGTGTCTATCGTGTCTACAACGCAGATTCCTGGCTGATTCCGAAATGCAGGTAACGCGTCCGTGCTTGTTACCAACACCGTTGCATCTACGGGAACTGACTTCCTCAGCCTCCCTTCGCAGATCATGACTGTTCTTGGTGGTACCTGACATTTAGATTTAAGTAGGACTAGCTCCACTTGCTGGTTACTGAGTTCTCCATCTAACTTGGTCTTGAGAGTGACAACTGATTTGCCTATGGATAGCACGCCTTGTCCGCAATCAATCTTGACACTTTCTGCTTGCATAAAGTCGTATCCCAAGATCGCTGGTTTATTTAAATTCTCGATGATCAAAAATGGAAACTTAGTGCGGTGTCGACCAATGGTTATAGGCAAAGCAGTTTTCCCCACTACTTTTAACGAGTGTCCGGTTACTGACGTGAGCGTATGCTTGTGTGTTGTTGACATCCCGCTTACTTGTCGTACTTTTCTCGGCAGTCTTCTCCAAAGCTCCTCGCTGATGAGCGTACTCTGAGCTCCTGAATCTACCAAACCGTTCACAGTTACCCCTCCTATATTTAGCGAGCATACAGGTGCTGCTCTCTGTTTATCATTCGTACCGTGAACTTCCTTTGACCTGTTCCTCCTCAGTAGAGACTGCTTGCTCTTCACTCGAGTCTTCGTCTCTCTTAAAACCGAGCATTGGCGTTTCCCTGTTGACTGGTGGTTCGGCATTGCCTCCATCTATGACCTACGCGGTCACATGCTGCGCAAATGGGTTGATTATCTGCCGTCCACTTGTATTGGACTCCACCTGGGGGTGTATCTCGCTGTCGCAAACTCGTCGAATACGAATTCGCACGCTGTCCCTGCCATGCTGCGTTGCGAAATGTGGTGCGTGGAGGCGGGTTTCCGGTCATACGCTGATTTGGGAAACGCTGCTGCAGCCACTGCGCTGGTGCTGGTCTAACGTTATATCGTTCGGCATCCACACGCGGCTGGTATGTCCCTGCTGTCGCCGTGTTCCTGGGTACAGACCGCTGTGCATACGTGCGAGGTACTGGATTTTTCTGCGCTGTGTCTAATGCCATGATATCCGTCACAATTCCCCTCAACTCCTGAATTTGTTGCTGTATTCCCGGCGTTTCCTCCACACTGTCTACCTCCGTGGCTTCGTCTTCATGTCTTGTACTGCGAAGTTTCACTTCTTGATCGATTGCCGCTTCCCCCACCGCTAACCTGACAGCTGCTGCCAGTGTAGCTGGTTTACTGCGTATTAGAGTTCTTTTAATTGCTTCTACGCGTAACCCGTCGATTAGTTGGTCGACAATTATGCTCTGAACATGTACATCATCCCAGACGTGTGCTCCAAATGCGCGTCTCGCTTCTACCTCTAACCGCTTCGCGTATCCCACCACACTCTCATGCCGCGTCTGTCTATCTCGTTTAAGCTTCTGAAGTGATATCGCCACGGCCGATCCGTCTGAATACTTCTCCCTTAACAAAACACCGAGCTCAGCCCATCCCATGGCGGGGTTTTGACTCAATAATGCCGCTGCATAGTTGGCTGCCTCCCCACGTAATAACCGTAATGCTAACCGAGCTCTTCTACCATCATCCCTTTCATTCATTATCAAACCCAGTCACTGTAAATTAAAAATCCAATCATCAAACCTTATATCCGCCTTCTCATCTCCTGTAAAAACTGGGAATGTACTTAGCGCACCCAACGCTTGTACTTCCTTAATTAAACACTCCATCTGCGTTTCCGTCGTGGGCGGATCAGACGAAGGTGGTTGGACTGGCGGCTCCATCACAAATGCAAGGTTAATACTCAATTAACTAAATTTTAACGTTACTATTCATTACCGACTGTTCACAATTACCACTATACCCAATCCCTGCACCTTAATACTAAGCACATCGCTTTGTACTTACATAATAATGGCACACATCGCTTGTCCAGACATGCAGATCTCTAGTGGCTGTCGCTGCTAACAGTACACGCCTGCTGTGCACTCGTAAGTTAGTGTTATTACCCACTGATCACTGATACAGGGTGATATGCAGCGAGAGTTAATGATGCTGACGAATCGCTGCTGAATCTGATGTCGCCCACACTGCTGCTGCTGATTCTGATGTTGCTGCCGCTGGCGATGTTGACGATGCCTCTGCTGTCCCTCGGCTGGCTGCTGCGGTCGCGCTGTTGCTGATGATGCTGCTGACGTTCCCGGTGGTGTTTCCCTCGGCGGCGATTGACGTTGATTTTGACGGTGCTATAGTTCGATCTATATACAACGCAGACGTGCGCCCTATCTTCTGCGGTGTCGACGACGCTGTTCTCTCTTAATTCTTTCTTCCTTCTTCGTCTTCTTCTCTCTCTCGCCGCTACTGTTCCTTGATACACTGACACGCTGACTCCTTCCACACGAAATCCTGGTCACGGCACAAATGTAATTTTTGGTGATGTAAGATTTCCCAGTTCGGTGTGATACGTCGGGAGATGCCCGACTGTATGTAGGCACGTGATCGTAGGTTAGGTATTGTTATTCTTCTTGCGTTGTGTTATTAACTGTTCTGCTTGTTTCGTGTTTGCGGTGAAGCTTGAAGATGTCAGGTAATGCTCTGTGTTTGATGCGGCGTCGCGGCGGAGGTAACATCAATGATCAAACACAAACCGATGAGTGAAGTTTTCCACGCATGTTAATTTTATTGCCAGTCACAGTACAATCGTGGGCAAGAGTCCAGATAAGGGTGTTACCAATACATATATTTCTTCCCGTCCGTCCGTCCGTCCATCTGTCAGTCTCTGAGTCCGTCAGTCAGTCTTTTAGTACGTCTGTCATTTCGTTCAACCTCGTCGGTATGCGTGCGTACACAGAGAGAGAACGACACAACCAACGACCAACCTTTTCCTCTTCCGAGGTGTGTCGTATATATACAACTGCTAGGTGACGTCATCTTATTTCCTGCATGTGCAAGACCATTCAGTCTGCACGTGCTTAGGCTGTCACCAAGGTGTCGGGTTAACATTGAAATGAAATTTTACCAATCACGTTCTACTCGCGTGTAGATTTCACATGCGTACTTCCTGTATTCTAAGAGCTTCCACCCTGGTGTTCTTCCCAACTAACATCCGAAATGTTATTCGGGGTGTTGGCTCATTATACTTTACCAATGATAGTTTTCTGTAATTACCTACTCTACATATCGATGGAGCTCTGTTACACCTGTTTATGTAAACATTTTAAGAATTTTTAACGTAACAGTTTTAGAGTTAGAATGTGTTAAAACCCGACCGAGTATGCCTTTGGCAGATGGGGTCGTTGTCGTATCAGGTACTACAGATATGTGTAACAGTGCGCGTGCGTAACCCTACCCGTATACATTCCCATTGAAACATGTACGAATGGTTTTGGCCTTGGACCGAAGTTAGTTGGCGCGGAGGCAGCCGCGTGACGCGGATACGTGTATCACTATATGCATGTCACACGCTTTAATTAGTTTGCGCGTGTGATAGTAATATATGTGTTGATATTAATTACTACATATGATGTTGTATACATGCATCTATATATATGATAGATATGAGACGAAGTATGATACATTGTGCTTACATGGCCTGCGTAACTGCGTATAGCGCAGGTGCTTACGCGTAATGCATGTAATTACGTAGGAGAATGTGTTTAGCTTAGGCATGTGATATTGATATGTGTATTGATGTTCATTAATGCATATGATGCGTATGCAGGCGTGTGTGTGGGTATGTGATGGATACAATCAAGAGCATATAAAGAAGGAGAGCGTACAACGGTAAAATGCTGAAACCATGTTGCAGTATTAGTCGAATTAATAAACTTTCCCCGCTAACCTTGTTCATATAAAACAAACCGCATGTCCCTACGATGCACATACGCTGAGATAATAAGCGGTGAAAATCTGGTATTTTCGCTGAACACCGACTAGACATTAGTCAATACTGCTGGCCAGTGTATTGCTTCCGGTCGCCGCTGTGTAGCGCCATAGTGGCGCTGACTTACGTCATACTACCAGAGTTTACTATACATCCAGCGTGAGGTGGGCACATCACTATGGCAATCAATAACAGACGTCATTCATTCCATTTGTCAATCATTGACGGAAACACGCGAGGTTTACCGAAGTTATAACACTTCGAGAGACAGTCACAGTAACTGACTGATCTCGAGTCAGTTTTCGGCGAAAATACCAGATTTTCACCGCTCATTATCTCAGCGTATGGGCATCGTAGGGACATGCGGTTTGTTTTATATGAACAAGGTAGCACCGCTGATCAATAATACTGATCGTCAAAAGAATCGTCAAAATAACACGGGGAAAGTTTATTAATTCGAATAATACTGCAACATGGTTTCAGCATTTTACCGTTGTACGCTCTCCTTCTTTATATGCTCTTGATACAATGCAATGCGTAGGCCTATAGATAATAGGTATATATATATATATATATATATATATATATATATATATATCTGTGCACATCTATCGCATATAAATAGCTGTACATTCCGTGCCAATGAGTAGATATAATTAGCATAGTGTAGGTGGCTCTAGTGTCTGCGCCACATGTGTTTATTAGAAAATGTCGGGATTTGAGTGAATATACACATAAATATACGTAAAAGTCTCCTATGCTACATCATGGCTTATGCTACAACAAGGGGCAATCGCCTAGAGAAGAAGTAAAAGATCGTAGATTAAGCCAGAACGGATGTCAGGAAACACCCGTAATCTTGGTGTGGCATTTACTGCAGCCCTAGGAATTTCAGTATTTTAGGCTCGCGACGTTCGCAACCGCGGAGCCAGCACGGGTGTTGCTATCCCCCGGGCGTGGAGGGAGGTCACGTGATAACGTTGACGATGACGTTCAAACATTAACCTAACGGTAATATCTCACTACTAGACATCCAACACTAACCCTACACTAAAATATATATATATATGTCCGCAGCGCTATATATAGGCATTGTGATCCACAAAAATTAATCTATGGTGTGGGGACAGATATGGTGATGCAAAAAACCCTAACCCTAACGCCTAACCCTAAACCCTAAACCCTAACCTTAACCCTAACCCTAACCCTAACCCTAACCTAACCCTAACCCTAACCGCTAACTTGACCCTAACCTAATCCTACCCTATCCTAAACACTAGTGCTGCCACGTTGCGGTCACCTCCCTCCACGCCCGGTGGATAGCATTACCCAAGGAGCTACATATAACAAGGAGAGGAAGCGGATTGGTCATGTACTTGTGACGCCACAGGCGCCATTATGGATCGGAAGTTTTGGATCAGGCTTGCATTGTGTGTGTGTTGCACTGTGTGTGCGACTGGGTAGCACTGCACTGCACTGCACTGCGATTGTGTAGAATTAGGAAGATTCATATTATTTTTTTATTAATTTAATCATTGTTGGTGTACAAAAGGCTATTAGTGTATTTATTACTCAATAGACATACATATACACGGCTTACGCATATAATATATAAATACAAATACACCTGACGATCATTCTCCTCTCCCCTTCTTCCGTCACTTTCTCCCCTCATCCTCTATCTTCTCCATGCCACCACATTGTCCCCTCTACCTCCCCCTCCCCATCCTCCACATCACCTCCTTTTCTCATTTTCCTCCTCCCTCCACTACCTTCTCCCCAACGTCTCTTTCTCTCCTCCTCCTCCTCCTCCTCCTCCTTCTCCTCCCTCACCTCCCTCATCATTCTCTTCTTCTCCCTTTTCTACCAGCTTCTCCCCTCATATATCTCTCCTCCTCAACCTCCTCTTCTCTTTTACCTCTTCCTCCTCCACCCTTCTTCATTACCTCCCCCTCCTCTACCTCCCTCTCCATCGCCTTAACCTGATCTACATTATATGAACGATTGTGTTATGTATTACATTACAATCTTATCCGGGTATACATTAATAACAGTTAGAAATAAATACATGAGTTATACACTTTTACAATGTACTTACAAACTTATGCATGCACTTGAACAGGAAAACACATATCTATACACGCTCCACACAATGAAAATCTCACATTGTCATAATGAATGACTTGTTGAATGCTAATACTATACAACTACCTTTATCACAAGTACTAGCTTACACTACTAACAATATTATCGATTATAACAATATTTACAATATTAACAATAGTACGTCTTGCCCAGTGTTCTGCTTTGCCTGTGTTCACAATTCTGCTCAAATTACACACTTACAGTTAACTCGTACCCGCATGCACATTCAACGTACAAACATATATACGAATATAACTAGCATACGAATACGTTATACCATTGCCGCGCACAGCGTACCACAGCTTTGCGTACAGGATATACTCTGCAACTAGGTTGGAATCCGGCGTACGAAAACGGCTTTGACCCCATCCAGTATGGCAGGCACTTTTTCGTGGAAGAGAAATCAATCTAATGTAGTCAAACCAGATAAGTAGGAAGCTCACCAAGGTTCTGAACACTGCATACAAAGATTTTGTATGTTAAAGTGCAGAAGATTAGTACAGGGAAAGAGTTGCAAGAGGTGGGTGAGTCAGCAGCATCTATACACGAATAGCAAGACTACAAAAATTAATCTAATGCAGTCAAACCAGGTAAGTATTAAACTCACGAGGGTTCTGAACACTGCATACAAATATTTGGTAGGTTAAAGTGCAGAAAATTAGTACAGGGAAAGAGTTGCAAGAGGTGTGGGTGAGTCAGCAGCATCTATACACGAATAGCAAGACTACAGAAATCAATCTAATGCAGTCAAACCAGGTAAGTATTAAACTCACCAGGGTTCTGAACACTGCATACAAAGATTTGGTAGGTTAAAGTGCAGAAAATTAGTACAGGGAAAGAGTTGCAAGAGGTGTGGGTGAGTCAGCAGCATCTATACACGAATAGCAAGACTACAGAAATCAATCTAATGCAGTCACACCAGGCAAGTAGGAAGCTCACTAGGTGTAATATCGTGTCTATACTATTGACACGACTCTATAACATCAACAGGAGATGGTATGCTCCTTCAGGCAGCTTGCCATCTGTGTTCTTGTCACCACAAACAGGACAACCTTCAGATGTTCAATGGTGATATTGCTAACCCTTTCTGCGCAGTAGCCAGAATTGCCTGTAATCATATATTTTCATTTGTTAATAACTTCGTGAAACCGACTTGGAGAGTGTCAAGCTGATATTTCGCCAGGCTTCATATCTACATGACTAATTTATATGATCTCTCGGTTGCATCTCTGCTTTCTAGTGATATATATATATATATATATATATAGTGCATATATA
>NW_014577210.1:158296-177680 GCF_000485595.1 Priapulus caudatus | reverse complement strand
CTAAGGGGACTAATTTCAAAAATTTTATTAAATTATAATATAATATAATTATATATAGCCAAATATAATTTATATTATATATGGTCAGTAGCCAACGGCGAACTGCCCACTGTCAACTACTCAGTTAGCAGCAGCATAGCAGCTCACCTTTATTGTTGCTGTCAAATCTAAAGTGCACGCGTGCGTGCGTGTGCGTGCGAGCGCACGTGTGTGTACCGTTTGGTGTGGGTTCGCAGTAAACATAATTAATAGAGTCATCACAAATTCATCTGAGTTTGTTAAATTATACCCTACGCTTATAAAATCGTAATCTTTTATTACAGCGGTGTATACGCGTATACGTTTTGCTGGAGAGCAAACAGATGTCCATGCCTACTAGGACTCACTTCAAATGAAAAATAGTATGTAGTGAGACCCATGTTATATAAAACAATGAAATACTGAGTGATAGATTCCAAGGAGCCACATCTCACTATTAAGTCTGTGAACAATTTACACCCAAGACACACACATTAGATAAAGAAAATTTGTAATTGTCTAAACATATTTATTTACCGAAAACCTGCGAGTTTCACTTAAAATACATGCTAAAAAAATATTTTATATATTTGCATGATAAGGAAACTTGCATGCACGCACCCACGTACGCACGCACGCACCCACCCATGCACACACCACACCCATGCACACACGTACCCACACACGCACCCAAGCACACAACCTCACACATATGCATCGACAGACGCACACACACACACGCACGCACATGAACAACTGACTGCAGTACATGCAGCACGGCTACACCACTCGAGCATGTAACACATTTTCACCCTTTCCCGTGACAACAAAACAGTCTTCGCTTCCGACCACCCCCACCCCCCTCGATGCCGGCGCCCTCTTCAGTCGATCCTCGGCACCTTCGGCCGGGGCCCGTCGTCGTCGCCGCCGACCGCCGCCGCGGCAGCATCCTCCCGGAAGAGCACCGCCTCCGGGATCACGAACGACGCGCAGTACATCTCCTTGTTGGGCGCGACGTTTCGCACGCGATGCACCGCCGCCGGCTCGTCGAGGCTCCGTCCAACAGGGCCGCCCCACCCGCGCCGCACCTCGCTCTCCGGGTCCTCGGCGTCCTTCGTGAAGCAGTAGCAGTGCACCGTGGGAAGGCTGCGGCCACTGCCACCGCTAGGTGGCGCCACCAGGCCGCGCAGGCAGTCGAGGAATTCCGTCGCGGCGGCGGGAAGGTTCATGACGATGTGCATGCGCCCGGTGGCGCCATCTGCGGCCAGCCGGCGCGCGACGTCGTCGGCGACGACCGTGCGCACGAACTCGCGGCCGTCCATGTTGTACGTGCGCACAGAGGGCGCCACCTTGTTGGCGGCGGCGTTCGCCGTCAGCCAGCGGTGCGACTCGGCGTTCAGGTCGTTCGCAAACACCTGAACGCCTTTCTTCGCGGCGGGGATCGCGAACGGTCCGACGCCGGCAAACACGTCATAGAGGGCGTCGCCGTCTCTCAGCATGGCGACGATGCGCTGGTGCTCCGTGTCGAGCCGCGGGTTCCAGTACACCTGGTGGCGGAAAAGCGAAACATTACCGGGGCCGAGACAATGGTGTGCGATACAAATAATTAAAGATCATACGCCGAACAATCGCCGAATTAATGACAAACGGTTAGTCGACACACAATATAAACAAATAAAACGTTAATTTAAAACAAGAAATTGTAACAAAAATATCTATAAACAATAACAGTCGTCATCTGTCGATGCTTACATTGACCAACAATTTTCTGGTTTTTTCGCAAACTCTTCGAAGTTCCCAACCTTACAGGAAACATTTTACATGAATCACCACCGACATCGGCAATAAAACACTCGGGGAAATGATAGCAAACCTTTGAGAAATCCATCTGGTACGTGACGTCGTGTTCTCTGACAGTGGTGATGAAGTCTTCGTCTCCTGCCAAGACCTCCATCGCAAAGTTTCGGAACGTGTTGTCGATGGACGTCGTCTTGTTGACCACTGTCCGAATTCCGACGTGCTTGTCCAGCAGCACTTGCCCTAAAAAATACCCGACGACGATTTAGCGCAAATCGAGCAAAGATTATCGAGCAAGAATTAATTATACGTAAGCGATAGGATATTAACCGAAAGGTTTCACGTGTGAATGCGCATATGTGAAGCATGCGAACACAGCAATCAATTTCCTGCCGTGATAATTAATTTAATTTATTTAACTTATTCATTAATTTATGATTATATTAGTAAATTAGTAAATTATCAAAGTTATTGAATAGTTTTTCCTGTTCCCTGCTGCGTAAAAACTGACATAAAGTACCCACTCAACAAAACAATGAATATTTTCAACTTCACACACAGCCTCTCGACACAAGCTCGATCGATTAAAATCGTTTCGTAAACCTACCACTGCGGTACACGCATGTTGAGACGGCAACGCCGATGCATTTAACATGATTTAGCGCATCCAACGTTCACATCACATTCATACATACACGGACACTATTACGAAAAGTTGCTAGAACTCCCTTAGATAAGAGCTTCTGCTAACATCAACGTGGTACAAGTACAGAAGATGACAGTATGGCCCATACTGTATACGCTGTATATTTCGCGGTGGTTTAATTTTCCCGTGTGCCCGACCGCGAAAATAACAACACGCAAATAATTCATAATTCACCAACTGCAAAATTAACCACTCGCGAAATTGTCCGTCAAGTCTGAATTTGCGAAAATATCTGTACGCGAAAAATATGGCGTATACAGTATACAGACAGTCTCCTCTCCCCGCACGCGCGCTCGGCAGTATACCTATCAGAGCCTTGTAAGGCTGTAGATGCTCCTTCAGATTCAGGTGCAGGATGTGACCGACGCGGCTGTAGCCGGACACCGAGTCCTCGCCAGGCGGCAGCACCGCCCGCAGCACCCGGCACAGCTGTGGAACGACCAGTTGTCGTACGTGAGCCGCAGCGGCCGCTCGTCGACGACCGCTCGTTTCTCGTACGCCACGGCGAACGCCTCGTTCTCGCGCAGGCTAGTCTTTACCTCGCTCCTCTCTTTGTCACTACACCCCCCTCCGGCTCTGCTGCGTCGGCCTATCGGAGACGGTGTCGCAGCCACTTCCGGAGTCCTCAGATACGCCTTGATGGCGGCACCGAGGAGGCATGGTCCTATTTTTTGCGTGTCATCTGCTTCAACCTGGCTGCACTCCGGCGCCCTACCGTGAAGGTAGAGGAGCCTCGAGATATGTATGCAAGCTCTTACACAGACTTTATTACAATGTTAACCCCATTTGGCTTCCCTCAATAACAATATTCTTATTAATAATAAACTATACAAAATATATATAACTAACAATTATAATATTATATCTTCATTAATAATCCTATTTCAGCCCCGCATATATACATTAAATTAATGATATTACTACTGAACAATTATAATATTATATCTTAATTAATAATTATTAGCCTAATTACCTTGGGCAGACGCAGGAAGTATTTCTTGAGTCCTTTCATCGCAGCGCCGACACACGAGTTGTCAACGAGCACGGTTGGAACTTTGACGTCGCAGGAAAACGCGCCGCGATCGAGTTCCTTCATGCCTCTAACATCCGCGGGGGGAGCGAACCCACCAGCTGACACTGCCAGCGACATCTTCGCTTCCTGCCTGGCGAAGCACGGAGCTTTACCAGCGTGAACGAGCTCTGCACATGCCGTGGGGAGCAGCGCTCTGCAGTAGATACGTGCCGATGCTAGTACGGCGAGAAACAAAAATGCACAAGTAAATCGCTAGTAGTAATCCTGTCCGAAATCGACACACAGCCGGTTCATTGCAAAGGTTCATCGCAAAAGTTGCAATACAGTTGAAAACCTTATTCTAAACCTCGTTTGAAGTGGACCCTCATATAGTTACGGGCTGTAGCTATAGACTATAGATTGATATCTGGATACGATAAACGACAGCCTATAAACTTGTATAACTTAACAAGTGCCGCAGAGCGACAGTGCTCAACTGACGTGTCACTGTAGCCGGGTATTCTCTTATAAACTCGACTGTCAACACGCGGATGCCAATCAAGTGCGCCCCACCGCCACCGTGCTTGTAAGGCTTGCCTATACCGCGAGCTACAGTAATAAAGAGCTCGGTGTAACTTCTAATGACTTCGCTATAAACATTATCATCGAATATCGTCGAGCCGTCAGTGGCTGGGTGGGTGGGAAGGTGGGGGTGGGGGCGTGGAGGGTGGGGGAAGCCGGTCAAGGTGCGAGGGGGCTCTAATAGCAAAAGGCAGTTCAGTCCTTGTTAACAATCAAACAAATCCATGTTTAACTCTCCTCTGAGGGTCAAAAGGTTATCAGACACTTACTCTTCGCACGTCAGTGGAAAGTAGATTTCATGGTCCTTTTTAGATTGGTAGGTCAGACCTGAAACAAAAGTTTTGCACTCGATCCGTTAGACCATATCCTCAGAAAATGTCTGATATCTGACCTTTCCCTAACTGTCCTATGACCTGTGACCTCCAATTTCGCTCTGGTGATGGGTTTCCTCCCCATCACACTATACATCGAATATTAAGACGTAGCGTCGAGCCGGTTGAGATTTGGCGCCATTCCGATGTCCCCTATACCTTAAGTTAAGGGGGAAATATTCCCCCTCCATTGACACATCTTGACCTTTGATCCTTGAACCCAAAATTCGACATTCCGAGTTCTTTTCGCGATCCCCCCCAACGTCCCGAATATCAAGACCATACGTCGAGCAGTTAAGATTTGAGCCCAACTGTTGACAGACGGACGGACGGACAATCATGCGATTGTACAAGCTGCATCTGACTTCACCAGCCGAGCTAAAAATGTAAGTAAAATGCATGGCTACATCACTATTTTAACATGCGTCTAAACAGAGGAATTGCTCCGACCTGTGATTGGAGGATAAAAATAGAGTTCGTGACGTTTCGTTTCACCGGCCATAGCCGCCTGTGTATTAGCCTATGAGCGATACCGCGTGTGCATATTTGCTAATTAATTAGACTAATCGTACTTCAA
The DNA here is from genome assembly GCF_000485595.1 of Priapulus caudatus. Classification (NCBI taxonomy): domain Eukaryota; kingdom Metazoa; phylum Priapulida; class Priapulimorpha; order Priapulimorphida; family Priapulidae; genus Priapulus; species Priapulus caudatus. Next base: position 172,617 of record NW_014577210.1, on the reverse strand, counting down.
TAAAATCAAAATTCACAGAGATTATAGCTAAAACCCCTGGCACTTGGAGCGTTTCAATAAAATATAATGCTAAATAAATACGAAATCAATTTACTACCAGTCTTAATGTTTCTCTACTCTCTTTCACCTATTATTGCCGACAATTTCCTGTAAATGCCGTCCAAATGCTCATCTGCAACACTCGCTGGCCGCCACACGCTAGCTGCTGTACACTGACACATAAATATATAACAGGTAGGAAAGCGTGCTGCCAAAATTTGCTCGACGCTCGCTTGATTTCATTCGAATACAACACAAATATTCAACCATTCTACTCCATCTTTGTTTCTATTTGAAGAACAATGTTCACTTGTTATAAAAACATACTGTCTGTGTTCGTAACCGAGCTGTGTCACGCGAAATCACACAAAGCCTGACGAAATTCTCGCGTTCGCTCCAGGTGCGCAGTTTATGTAAATGGCTGTCGGAATCAGGAAACACCCACCGGCGCTCTTCGTGACATCATTTTTGCGCCGCACTTGGCCCCTCTAATATGAAATAGAACATCATCAGTTATAATAACCCGGCCAGGCTGTGTGACTAATGTCAATATACATGTCATTCTAACCCTAGCAATACCGTTTCTTGGAGCTACAGTTATAATAGAAAAGGTATGCGGCCGGTGCAGCGCGGCGTGGCCGGCAGCAGGAGCGTGTCAGATGTTAGGAAAGCGCGCCCAGCGACACACAGACAACTGGAAGAATGGGCATTCGCGTGGGTTTTATCATATCTTGGTTGTATATACCGCGCAGGCTATCACCACTGTATGCACCCCCCTTACGCGCCCCCAGCGACACTCACACGTGCGCATGCAGCCAGTGGGAGCTGGAAGAGGGGGCGGGGGCGAATTCATATACATCACCAGATGGCCGCGAGAGGACACTAAGAAACAGTCAACAGAAATGGCGTACCATTTCATATTTAATTTATGACGTTCCAAAAACCGACGAATATCAACGCATTTCCAGGTAATTTACTGCGCAGAGCAAGTAGTATCAGTCCGTAAATGGGGCGCGCAAATACACAGATAGATTTGAGGGCCGTAGCACAGGAAGATCACGGGAAATTCTCGCGCGTAGCAACAGAAACAGTTGGAAAAGGGTGTTAGCTTAGTGTTGCTTAAACACACTTGCTGTGAACTGACATAATGTTTCTCGGAAGAAATGAAGAAACAACATCCCTGTCGATTTTAAAGGGGCTACCCCCACATTTACGAAAATGACATAGGTCTCAATCTGGACATCATGATCATCTCTATCCTTGAACCCGCTATCCTACCTGCTATATATATATAAGTGTAAGTGTGCACAGTGCAGCCGCGAGAGCAATGGCCGCCGGCAGCGTATGACATGCGTCTAAACAGAGGAATTGCTCCGACCTGTGATTGGAGGATAAAAATAGACCCCGCCCACTCGCCCGCCGATACGCTATGCTATGACGGGTAGGAACTGTTACTAACTATCATATGGAGCACAGGGGCATGTCGCGTACTCCGTGGCCCATAAATATCTGATCTAGGCCGGCAGTACGCGCGAACATGCCCCTGTTTGGCTCCACTGCTCTCTATGAATATAGCATGCTCAAGCTTTTCAAACTCAACACGCTTTCGGAGCTCAGAATTGCCCGTCAAACACCACAAGTGTGGAACTGGGGATATCATTCGTTATACGAAGGAGCCCGGCATAATACCTTGTAAACTCCTCTGTATATCTGTTGTAGTATTAGCTCTTGATTCTATGTTGTATATATTATGGGCATATAATATATACAACATAGAATGTGTATAGGACATAGGTGCATAGAACATGAATTTTTATCCTCCAAAAATGGAAAAGTGGGCGGGGTCTATTTTTATCCTCCAATCACAGGTCGGAGCAATTCCTCTGTTTAGACGCATGTAGCGTATGTTGCACATAGGATTTGGACGGAATTTACAAGAAACTGTCGGCAATAATAGGTGAAAAGAGAAACATTAAGAATTTGGTATTAAATAGATTTCGTATTTAATTAGCATTATATTTTCATTTTTATTGAAACGCTTCAAAAGTTCAAGTGAGTCTTGGTACGGTACCGAGTGATCGAGTCATGGGGACTTTAGCACGAATATAGGCTCATGGAGTAAACGAGGCATACATTGTCGTATCTAGAATGCTCACGGCAGAAGCTAATGTCAATGACTAGTATGATCTAACTTTCTCGTTATTGTTAAAACGTTTTCGGTTTACCACAAGATATCGCACATGAAAACAACACTCAACAGCATGAGAAAATGTACTGGGATGACTCTTGTCATCACGCAGCGCCATCTCGTGTGCTCAATGTGCACGATTAGGTACTTACTACGCGGGTAATGAAATATAAGATAAAAATATATAAGAAATAAGATACATGAAGGTATATAAGGTGTCTGATAAATATAGAATACTGATATTATCTATGATCTGTATTCTACACCCGGATCTGCATTCAATATCCATCAGGAGTAGATAATAGGGAATTCCCTATTATCTACTCCTGATATCCATGGTAAATGTTCCGGTTAGACCGGTTACGTGCAGAATCAACTGTTTAGATCATAGAAATAATATAGATAGCCATGGTTATCTATATTATTTCTATGGTTTAGATACGGTATCGACCAGTTAGATGAAGGTATATGGAATCCGCAAAGTAATTTATATCAAGCTGACAATCTAAATACCTAAACAACACCAATATGATGGATATGCCATATTGGAGCAATCGGTGAAAGCTATATAAGGTCGTGCCGGATACCAGATTAAACTTCCACGATAACAGTTTGGGTGTCAAATAAAGTTTAGCGTGATAGGGTTATCCTGTGTTTGGGTTACATTATTGTATCTATAGTAAAATATATATACTCATATAATGAACTAAACAAAACTGTTTATGAGCCCTTGATGTTACTCGCGATTTTTTTCCCCAACAGCGCAGTTGATGTGGCCTACGTTGTATCAAGAGTCCATAGTTGGATCCATTTTCTATTATGCATTTTGCATGGACACGTATTGATGAACATGTGAGTGTCGGTGTGCACGTGTACGAGTGTCACGAGTGTGCGAGCGACAGAGAGAGGGGCGGGAGAGATGGGCGGGAGAAGGAGCGAAAGAGAGTGGGGAGAGTGAGAGAGAGAGAGGGGGAGGGAGAGAACGAGAGAGAGAGAGAGAGAGACAGAGAGAGAGAGAGGAGCTAGAGAGAGAGAGCGAGCGGAAAGAGAGGAGCGAGTAGAGAGATTAGAGAGAAGAGGGAGGAGACGGAGAGAGAGCAGAGAGAGAGCGGCATGTCCTTTGCTATCGCGATCCTATTACATCTTCGGCCATGCGCGCTACGACTAAATTAGGACGAAAGGAACTGCCAGCAAGTAATGTATATATATTATGTGCGTGTGAGTATGTGTGGTGGATATCGAGCGTGTGAGTGATGTGATACAAACGGTGGTGGTGTGTTGTGTGTGTTGTGTGTGTGTGTGTGTGTGGTGTGTGTGTTGGGTGTTGTGTGTGTGGGGTGTGTCTGTGTCTGTGTGTGTGTGTGGGTTGTGTGTGTGTGTGTGTGTTGTGTGTGTTGTGTGTGTGTGGCGCGCGGCGTGTGCGTACGCTGCGTGTGTGTGTGGGCAGCGCGCGTAGCGTGCGTGTGTAGTGTCGCGCGCGCGTGTCTGGTGAGCGTGTACAAAGCCCACAGTTACTACAAATATATTCAATCAGTCGTTATTAGCCTGAGAAATCAGATTAACGATCGAAGCATTCGACTGAGCATTAAATCTAATAAAAATCGAGCGTTTTCTCTCTATAATGTTATTTTCTGGGACTATACCTGGAAGAGAGTCAAGCCGGGGTGAGAAATCACGATGATAGGTAAAAAAATCGTTCGTAACGCCAAATATATATATATATATATAAACTGCTTATACAGACAATCAAGCAATTAACCTGCTCCATTTGTAATTAACTCTCCAGCTAAATGACCTGAACCCCGATATCCCACGCTAATTAAAACTTCGTATGTCTAAACTTACGATACCACACACCACGCACACGCACACGCACACGCACACGCACACGCAGACACGGGCACCCAACATAGTAGCACACAACCGCACACGCACACTGACACGCGCACGCACGACGCCGCACACGCACACAGCGGCACGCAGCACGGCACGCAACCACGGAACACAAACACCACACACTCACACACGAACAAAACACAACACACAACACACACACACACACAACACACACTCACACATCACCACACACACATACCAACATTGATACAATAATGGTACCAACCCAGTATCCTGAGCTTGGTAATGGGTACATTTGCACGGCGATTCATGGATTGTCTCATCCGATCTGCGAAATGTTTCTTGGCCGTCTGTCTCGGCCACGGCCGGCCTCGGGCGTCATGTAGGCTTGTTTATTCGCTCGTGTTTCTACTCAGCAACGGCAAACTATACATGAAATCTGACCGATTATATAGGTCGCACGTGGAAATGGTAGAACGATGAGAAGAGTTAACGTAGAAGATGGTTGGTAGACCATGACGTGTGTGAGATGCGTCGCCCCCGCGGACGCCGCGGTGATCGCGTTGCAAGCCATGTCTCAATAGAAACGCCAAAGCGCGAGAAAGTCGGGGCGGGCGCTGCGTGAGAACGTGTAATGATCGCACAGGTCGGCGGTTTTTCATTTTGGAATTAGTTGGACTTTTCTCGCGTTGTGTTCACGTTTCCGGCGCTGTTTATTTTTGGTCGCCGTCGGTCGCGGGATGCGTCGCGTCCGTTGAATGGACCGGGTTTAAATGGTATATGGTAGAATCAATGTTAGATGTTAACGTGCGTCGTTTGCACGTTTCAATATTGTATAAGGTATATAGTAGAATGTAGGATATATTATGAAGATGTAAATGTATAGGTGTTGCATGTTGAAACAATTTTTTTTCGATTTATTGTAGCTTTAAAAACACGTTGTGACGTCGTATATAGTCGCTCTTCGCAGCGGGCAGGCGAAGTCTATGGCATGTTTTGCTCTGCGAAGGTTCCATGTTAATGGCTACGCGAGTCTCGATGGTTTGCTACGAAAGATATTCAATGATCGAATACACGGCGCGCGTGCTCTGTGTCTCTCTTCTCTTCTATCCTCTCTCTCTCTCTCTCTCTCTCTCTCGCTCTCTCTCTCTCTCTCTCTCTCTCTATCTCTCTCCTCTCTCGTCTTCTCTCTCTCTCTCTTCTCTATTCTCTCTCTCTCTCTCTCTCTCTCTCTCTCTCTCTCTCTTCATTTCTCTCTCTCTCACTTTATCTCTGCTCTCTTCTCTTCTTCTCTCTCTCTCTCTCCTCTCTTCTCTCTCTCTTCCTCTCTCTCTGCTCTCTCTCGCTTTTCGCTCGTCTCTTTCTCTCTCTCTTCTTGTCTCTCTCTGTCTCTCCTCTCTCTCTCTCTTTTCTCTCTCCTCTCTCTCCTCTCTTCTCCTCCCCTCTCATCTCTTTCTCGCTCCTCGTTCTCTACTCGTCTCTCTCTCTCTCTCTCTCCTTCTCTCTCTCTCTCTCTCTCTTCTCCCCTCCTCCTCTCTCTCTCTTCTCTCTCTTCTCTCTTCATTCTATCTCTCTCTCTCTCTTCCTCTCTCTCTCTCTCTCTTCTTTCTCTCTCTCTGTCTTCTCTTCTCTCTCTCTCTCTCGTCTCTCTCTCTGTTCTTTCTCCTCTCTCTCTTTCTCTTCTTTTCTTCTCTCTTCTCTCTCTCTCTCAACTATATATTTATATATCTTCTCTCTCTCTCTTCTCTCTCTTTCCTTCTCGCTCTCGCTCTCTCTCTTCTCTCTATCTTCTCTCTCTCTCTCCTTTCTCTTTTCTTCTTCTCTCTCTCTCCTCTCTCTCTCTTTCTTTATATATAGTATTCCTATTATATATATATATTATATATGATATATATCAGGAGTTAGATATAGGGGCTCACGGAATTAGGGATTAGGGATAACTAGGGATATAGGGATTATCCTGAAATATGATATATTGTGTGTGTTTTGGTGTCGTGTGTGTGGCGTGCGTGGTGTGCGGTGTGCGTGCGGTCTGGTGTGGACGTATGTATGTACGCTCTGTATGGCATGTATGTCTGCGTTTGGGTGCGTGCATGTGCATGTGCGTTAGTGCGCGCGTTCGTGCGCGCGTGCGTGCGCGTGCGCGTGTGTATGTGTCCTCTTTATGTGTGTCACACGTACGGACTTCGAGCTGTCCCGCCGCATCGACGTTAGCATTCATCGTTCGCCTATTGACCGTGCGGGTGAGGCACGCAAATTAAAGCGGCGTTATTGCATTCCCCGCTAGTGCCTGCTGCCGCAGCCCGCTCCTCTATTATTACGAGGGTAGTATCTTATTACCTGTTATTACCTGCGCACGGGCGATATCCCTTCAGCTCAGCTTGTATGCTATCTAGTGTGCTGCTGAGATCGCGTATTGCGATCCAGGTGTCCCGCGCATGCCGTGTGTTACTCGCATCACACACGCCGACACGTCGTCTGTTTTTCTTTATTAATCTGCATATATATGGGCGGAGACGTATCTACTATTATCCGAGCAGACGCAGGGCCGAGCTCAACAAGGAGCATGGACGGCCATGTCCGTCAGTGTGGCCGCGAGGGTGTTGCCAGGGACGCAGCTATCTCGGAGCAGAGCAGGCCTCGAGAATGCCCGACCTGGGTCCAGCGGGGACTGTGATGTGGTGTTAGCGTCACTACATACCACCCCATATACCACACCACACATCAACACACACCACAACACAACACACACACAACACACCACAACACAAACTGCGATAGGATCGCTTCGGATATCGCACGCAAATGTCGACGTCGCGAGCGCCAAACTCGGTATTTTAATCTGTGGTTATGTCCGATGACGACGACGCGCCGCAGCAGCAAGCAGTAAGAAGGGAAATAGTCGTGCGACGTTAGTCCCTACGCGCGCGCCTCTTCGTGGCGCGGGAAAGCGCGTTGTTCGTCTGCTGTTGTTAGCACAATCCGTAGTCGGGAGCACAGCCGGCGAACGACCGTCGGTCTGCCGCCGTTAGTCACAGAGCGGGACAGGCATCGCAGCGAAGTTGAACGGGTCCACGGCGCCAGTAGTTCCGACACGAGTCTAACGGCGCGGTGACGACGCTGTACTGGCGCGAAGTGAAGTCGCGGCCCACCTGGCCGTGGCAGACGCGAGCGCATGGGTATGCTGATTGAGGTGGTATGTGCGCGTGACGTGGTGTGCCGTGTGGGGGGTTGGGGGTTGGTATGTGTGATGCGCGTGGTGTTTGCCTGTGTGTGTGTATGGATGTGTGTGTGTGTTGTGTGCGTTGTGATGTGTGGTGTGTTGTAGTGTGTGTGTGTGTGTGAGTGTGGTATGTGTGTGTGGTGTGTGTGTTGTGGTGGTGTGTGTGGTGTGTGTGAGTGTGTGTATTGTGTGTGTTGTGTGGTGTGTGTCTGTGTGTGAAAAGTGTGTGGCTGGTGGCGTGTGTGGCGTGTGGTGCTGCATTGTGGGGGGGGGGGGTGTGCCGCGTGTGTGTGAGCGGTAGTGTTGATTGTGTGTATGTGTGTGTTTTGTTTAGCAAGCTGACGAAGTCAGCATTGGCGTTGTAGAATAGCATGATGTCTGTCCGTCCGTCGTGCGTCCGGTCAAACAGTGGGCACAAATCCTAGCCGCGCGAGTGATCTTGATATTCGGGCATGGAGGCGGGGATGCGAAGGACTCGGTGAGTCGAATTTTGGGGGGAGGGGAAGAGGGTGTCAGGGTCAAGGTCAAGTGTGTGTCAAGAGGGATATTTTTTTCTAATTAAGGTATAGGAGAATTACGGATTTGCGGCACATACTAACGCTTGATCTTCGCTCTTAATATTCGAGTATAGTGTGATGGCGGGATCCATTAACATGCGCGAAATTGCCGAGGTACACTCAAGGGCAGTTTGGGGAAAGATCAGATATCAGACATTTCTGAGGACATGGTCTAACGGAACGAGTGCAAAACTTTTTTGTTTCAGCGCTGATCGACCTACCATTTTTATCACTTTATTGAAAGGACCATGAAATATGCTTTTCGCCGACGTGCGAAGAGTAAGTGTCTGATAACCTTTTGACCCTCAAGAGGAGGGGTAAACACGGATTTGTTGACTGTTAACAAAGGACTGAACTGCTTTTGCTATTAGAGCTCCCTCCACCCGGCCCCCCCCCCTTTCCCCCTCCCCCACCGTCCCCCTCGCCCTCCCCCACCACCCTCTCCCTCCCCCTACTCCACCACCTTCCCCCACCCTCCTCCCACTAACACCACTACGCTCGCGCTCGACGCATATCCATGATAACGTCAAGAGCTAATAAATAGCAGGTGTTTATTAGCTTGTGATAACAACAATTTCATGAAAAAAAACTTATTAAAACTTCCAAACCAAGTGACGGATAATTCGTATCGTTATGCAGTAATCCTACGGGCGTCAGTGACGCGATCGTGTTGTTTTCACCGGCGTTCTGCTGGTGGTCACGTGACTACTGATCTGTGACGTAGCTCCACCCGCACCTATCACCGAGTGCACGTCGTCGTCGTCGTGTTAGGAAGTGGGGAAAGACTGTCGAACTGTTGAGCTAATGACATAGTCTATCAAACGTGAATCTTCGTGACTTTGTGCCTACTGATATCGCCGATACAGCTTAACGACCGACATGTCTAAGAATAATAGTGAAACGTTGACACTACCGGCCACTGTCGCTGAAGGGGTCGTATCAGGTAGGCCTACTACAGATCGAATATGTACCCGAGGTACGTATATGTATACACAAGTGTACCAGACCTGTATCTTCTCAGCCTATTATGTACACTGTGTTTACATAAACGTACCTGCCCCGCGGGCGTGATTTTTTTTCCCAGGTCAATCAAGAACATAGGGCTCTAGTGAGCGCTGCCATTGGTTGATACAAATCACGTGCCTCAAACTCCTGTTTTATGGTGCAGTTACTGCACTGTGACCCTAACCCTAACCCTAACCCTAACCCTAACCCTAACCCAAACCCTATTTAAAAAAATATAAAAAAATTAATTTTTAATTGTTGTAAAAATTAATTGTTGTTATTAAGTTGTTGTAAATAAATCATGTAAATATTTGCGTTAATTGGGAAAAAAATGTTAAACGGATAAAAATAGAAAAATACAGAAAACAGGAAAATAATTAAAAAACGGATGGGATTCGATCCACCAACCTTTCAGCCTTCAATTTCGTGCTGTACTCGCTCGGCTATTGAGGTATATTGTAATTATGAATTTTGGATGTGCTATGAATATCACGACACTGTGACGTCATTGAGCGACGAAACAAGCTCAACCAATAGCAGCACTCACTAGAGCCCTATGTTCTTGATTTACCTAGGGAAAAAAATCACGCGCCCCGCGGCCAGCATATGAAACCAAGCGATAAAGTGCGAGAATGTCGTAAACCTTCAAAACAAAAGAACAAACGCCATTTGTAAATGTTTGTTTTGGTTTATGACCGTTAGATAAGTAAGTTTTCTGATGTATTTTCCATAAAAAACACATATTTTACTCATTAATATAACATATAATATCACTATAATTGCAATTCTTTGTGCAAATGTGTTATTTTCATCTTAATTATAAGTTATGAGAGGGTCTGGGCTTATAGCTGCCGAGTTTGGTTTAGTTAGGAAATGATAATACGATTTGCGTATCGTTCCGCGTATACGGCAGTATTAACAGGTATCAGGATATGCAGTGTAGGGGCCTATACGCAATACGTTTTTGTTCTACTTTCTGTTTATGTTCGTGGACCGATTAGTTTACAGCTGACCTCTAGGTTTTTGGTAGATAATATGGGATTTTGGCTACAAGTCATGGAGGCTGACATCTTGCCAAATTCCAGCCAATCAGAAGGCGCTAAATTCTTCCTATGTTATACCGTTTTCCGGCTTTTACGACAATACTACGTGACTGAACGAGACTTCCCGCTTGGGTACATTTATGGAGCGCAGCGGTACGGTTATGTAGAAACAACATTGGTCAGGTACACTTGTGTATACATATATGTACCTCGGGTACATATCTGTAGTACCTGATACGAAAACGACCTCATCTGCGCCACTGTCAAGGAGGCCAAGACTATCCGAGCTACACTTAAACGTAAAGTTACCGGTCGTGTCAAAGATGCAAAAGCCCTACTGACTGCGGGAGATGGTATTCCACACACGGAATATAAAATGCATGCTAAGAACATTAGAAAACAACTGCAGAACCTACAGCTTGCTAATGAAAATGTCATAAAGTTAGAATGCCAGGACCTCGACCACAAAGTGCTCGATACTGATGAGGCCATAGAACAGGCTGAGCAACAGATAGCTGATGAGCAGGAGACTTATTATGACGAGATCAGGGAGAGGACCCTACCGGCGATGTACGAACTACTCCGAATGGCTGAAAGGTCCAGGCCAGCCCCCAAGCCTGGTGATCCACCTTCCTCACCGAGACGTCCTGATGTACAACTGACATCACCACGTATGGCAAAACTGAAGTTTCCTACTTTCACCGGCGACATTCGTGATTATAGAAGATTCAAGAAACTATTTCTCCATTTCTCCAAAAGCCTAGATGACATTGAATACTTCTTCCAACTGGTAGAATCTATGGAGAAAGCCAGGAAGAAGAATAAAATCAAAGGATGTAGTAATGTCAACAAGGCGTGGGAGCTTCTGGATGAAGCTTACGGTGACGAGGACCAGTTCATCGAAATTCTGATCGCCGATATGGAAAATATTGACAATTATGAGAGAAAAGGAAAAGTTGACTGGAATACCATGGAGAAATTTGTTGAGTATCCTAGCCCAAGTACGTCGTAAGTTGCCAGAAGAGCATCGAGTCTTATACCTCAAAGATGTCCGTGACAACGAAGACGCGGACGACTCAATATCCGGTCTCGTCCAGTGGTTGCACTCGCATTTGGTACTCCTACAAAAGGCTAGACCTCGTGTAGTCACATCAACCAACATTCCAGTTGTTAAAGATGACTACGAACAGAAGAAATTCCACGTAAGGAACGCCAAAGTTCTTGCAGTTAACTTGACAACTGACGAGCCAATAGTTGATTCGGAGAAGTTGGACCAGACTCCTCATGGTAACTGCGCGAATATTGTCCTTAAGACTTGCCGAAATGCCTATGGTTGAAGCAGATGACGACAAAACTATGCGAGTGGTCTTCCATGAAGCGGATCAAAGAAGCTGAGACATACTGGATCCGACAGGCCCAGAAAAACATTAACTTCGACAATCACCAGATAATGAAGTTGTATCCCTTCCTAGACGTGAAAAGGAATGTGTACAGAGTTGGTGGTCGCATCCACAAAGCACCCCTCTCATATGATACACGGCATCCATACCTTCTCCCAAAGAAGAGCTACATCATTCTGCTGATTGCCCGTGAGAGACACCGACATGCTCTCCACTGTGGACATCTTTGAACTGCTACCGAAGTCCGAAATAACTATTGGATCATAGGTGATACTAACCTATGTTGTCGAGTCGTTCGGGAATGCACAGTTTGTCGACGCTATAAAGGAAAAACCCTACAACAACGGATGGCTGACCTGCCTGACTTCAGAGTCAAACCGTGTACTCCGCCCTTCCTGACAACTGCAGTAGACTATCTGGGACCAGTTAATGTCAAACTTTCTCGTAATACGGTCACCAAGGGCTACTGTGCAGTTTTCACATGTACTGTAACTCGATCACACACACACACACACACACACACACACACACACACACACACACACACACACACACATACCAACCATTAGATACAATAATGTAACCCAAACCCAGGATATCCTGGGACGCTTGGTAATGGTAACATTTGCAACGGCGACTTCATGGATCTGTCTCATCCGATCTGCCGAACTGTTTCATGCCGATCTGTCTCGGCCACGGCCACGGCCTCGGCCTATGGTAGCTTGTTTCTTCGGCATCGTGTTTCTACTCAGCAAACGCACAACTATACAGTTGAAAAATCTGACCAGCTTATATAGTCGCCGTGAGAACGTGGTAGAACCGCATGAGAAGATATACGTAGAAGATGCGTGGTAAGAACCCCATGAGCGTGGTGAGAGCGTCGCGGGAACGCCGGTGATCGCCGTTGCCAAGCCCATAGATCTCAATAGAAACGCCACAAGCGCGGAAAGGTCGGGGCGGGCGCGCCGTGAGAACGTGGTATGATCGCACAGGTCGCGGCTTTTTTCAATTTTGTAATTAGTTGGGACTTTTTCTCGCGTTGTGTTCAGTGTTCACGTTTGCCGGCGACTTTGTACATTTTCTGGTCGCCGTACGGTCGCGGATGGTTGCCGTCCAGTCTGATAGGGGTATAAATGTATAATGTAGAATCAATGTTGATGTATACACGTGCGTGTTTGCACGTTTCAAATCATTGTATAAAGGTATATAGTAGAATGTAGGATATATTATGAAGAATGTAAATGTATAGATGTTGCATGTTGAAACAATTTTTTCGATTTTGAGCTTTAAAACCACGTTGCTGCGCGTCACTATAGTCGACTCTTCGCAGCGGGCAGGCGAAGTCTATGCATGTTTGCTACGCGAAGTCTCATGTTTGCTACGCGAAGTCTCATGTTTGCTACGAAGTTTTCCATGATCGAAATACACGCGCGCGTCTCTGTTCTCTCTCTCTCTCTCTCTCTCTCTCTCTCTCTCTCTCTCTCTCTCTCTCTCTCCCTCTCCCCTCTCCTCTCTCTCTCTCTCTCTCTCGATCTCTCTCTCTCTCTCTCTCTCTCATCTCTCTCTCTCTTCTTCTCTCTCCGCTCGTCCCCTCTCTCTCTCTCTCTCTCTCTCTCTCTCTCTCTCTCTCTCTCTTCTCTCTCTCATGTCTCTGCTCTCGCTCTCTTTCTCTCTCTCTCTCTCTCTCTCTCTCTCTCTCTTCTCTCGTCTCTCCTCTCCTCTTTTCTCTTCTCTCTCTCTGCTCTTCTCTCGCAATATATCTATATATCTCTCTCTCTCTCCTCTGCTCTCTCTCTGTTCTCTCTCGCTCTCGGCTCTCTCTCTTCTCTCTCTCTCCTCTCCCTCTCTCTCATCTCTCTCTCTTCTCTCTCTCTCCTCGCTCTCTCTCTCTATTATATTATATTATATATTATATATATATATATATATATATTATATATCAGCGAGTTAGATATGGGATTATAGGGATATTTGGGATTAATAGGTATATCGGATAATAGGGATAATAGGATTGATATCCTGATATATATATATATGTGTGTGTGTTTGGTGTCCGTGTGTGCGTGCGTGCGTGCGTGTGTAGTGGCGTGGCGTGCTGCGTGTGACGTATGTTCTGTACGTCTGTATGCATGTATGTCTGCTGTTTGGGTGGTGCATGTGCAATGTGGTTAGCTGCGCCAGGCGTTCCGTGCGCGCGGTCTGTGGTGCGCGTGGCGCGTGTATGTGTGCCTCTTTATGTGTGTCACACGTTACGGCGAGCTGTCCCGCGTCACGGCATCACGCTGCATCATACGTTCGCTAATTGACCCGTGCGGGTGAGGCACGCAAATTAAAAGCGGCCGTTAATTGCATTCCACGCTGTGCCTGCCTGCCGCACGCCCCGAATCCTCTAATTAATTACCGAGCGTATATATATATCTACCTGTATTACCTGCGCCGGGCGATATCACCTTCAGCTCAGCTTGTATGTATCCTAGCTGCTGCTGCTGGCTCGCGGATATATCGATCCAGGCTGCTCCACACGCGCATGCGTTGTTATCGCATCACACACGCGCGCAGCACGCAGTCTGTTTTTCTTTATTAACTCCTGATATATATGTGGAGACGTATCTATATAATCGCAGCAGACGCAGCCACGAGCTCACACAAGGAGCATCTGACAGACGCCATCGTCCGTGAGTGTCGGCTGCGAGTCGTGTTGCCAAGGAGACGCAGTATCTCGGAGCAGACGCACGAGCTGAGATGACCACGACCTGGGTCCAGCGGGGACTCGTGAGTGCGTGTTAGCGTCACATACATACACACAAACACCAATATACACACACACACACAGCACTACACACACACACACACACACACACACACACACACACACACACACACAGCACACACACACAACTTGCGATAGATCGCTTCGATTATCGATACGCAAAATGCCGACGTCGCGAAAGCGAAAAAACTCGATGATTCGTTCATCTGTGTTATGTACGATGGATCGACGACGTCAGA
>NW_014577210.1:144320-154980 GCF_000485595.1 Priapulus caudatus | reverse complement strand
AGAACATTAGAAAACAACTGCAGAACCTACAGCTTGCTAATGAAAATGTCATAAAGTTAGAATGCCAGGACCTCGACCACAAAGTGTTCGATACTGATGAGGCCATAGAACAGGCTGAGCAACAGATAGCTGATGAGCAGGATATTTATTATGACGAGATCAGGGAGAGGACCCTACCGGCGATGTACGAATTACTCCGAATGGCTGAAATGTCCATGCCAGCCCCCAAGCCTGGTGATCCACCTTCCTCACCGAGACGTCCTGATGTACAACTGACATCACCACGTATGGCAAAACTGAAGTTTCCTACTTTTACCGGCGACATTCGTGATTATAGAAGATTCAAGAAACTATTTCTCCATTTCTCCAAAAGCCTAGATGACATTGAATACTTCTTCCAACTGGTAGAATCTATGGAGAAAGCCAGGAAGAAGAATAAAATCAAAGGATGTAGTAATGTCAACAAGGCGTGGGAGCTTCTGGATGAAGCTTACGGTGACGAGGACCAGTTCATCGAAATTCTGATCGCCGATATGGAAAATATTGACAATTATGAGAGAAAAGGAAAAGTTGACTGGAATACCATGGAGAAATTTGTTGAGTATCCTAGCCCAAGTACGTCGTAAGTTGCCAGAAGAGCATCGAGTCTTATACCTCAAAGATGTCCGTGACAACGAAGACGCGGACGACTCAATATCCGGTCTCGTCCAGTGGTTGCACTCGCATTTGGTACTCCTACAAAAGGCTAGACCTCGTGTAGTCACATCAACCAACATTCCAGTTGTTAAAGATGACTACGAACAGAAGAAATTCCACGTAAGGAACGCCAAAGTTCTTGCAGTTAACTTGACAACTGACGAGCCAATAGTTGATTCGGAGAAGTTGGACCAGACTCCTCATGGTAACTGCGCGAATATTGTCCTTAAGACTTGCCGAAATGCCTATGGTTGAAGCAGATGACGACAAAACTATGCGAGTGGTCTTCCATGAAGCGGATCAAAGAAGCTGAGACATACTGGATCCGACAGGCCCAGAAAAACATTAACTTCGACAATCACCAGATAATGAAGTTGTATCCCTTCCTAGACGTGAAAAGGAATGTGTACAGAGTTGGTGGTCGCATCCACAAAGCACCCCTCTCATATGATACACGGCATCCATACCTTCTCCCAAAGAAGAGCTACATCATTCTGCTGATTGCCCGTGAGAGACACCGACATGCTCTCCACTGTGGACATCTTTGAACTGCTACCGAAGTCCGAAATAACTATTGGATCATAGGTGATACTAACCTATGTTGTCGAGTCGTTCGGGAATGCACAGTTTGTCGACGCTATAAAGGAAAAACCCTACAACAACGGATGGCTGACCTGCCTGACTTCAGAGTCAAACCGTGTACTCCGCCCTTCCTGACAACTGCAGTAGACTATCTGGGACCAGTTAATGTCAAACTTTCTCGTAATACGGTCACCAAGGGCTACTGTGCAGTTTTCACATGTACTGTAACTCGAGCAGTTCATCTCACCTGTGTTCAAGATCTGTCGACGCAAGCTTTCATCCAGGCTCTTGAACGCTTTGTTAGTATTCGTGGAGCTCCCAGACTTATCATAAGTGACAACGCTACGTGCTTCCGGGGAGCAGACAATAAGATCAGAGAGTTAAAATTTCACTTAGACCAGTCACAGGTTTGGTCTAACGGTGTAAAGTTTAATACGGAATGGATTTTTAGACCTCCTGGAGGACCCCATTACCAAGGTACTGTAGAAAGAATGGTCCAGGAGATCAAGAAGTCGATGCGACATATGGTCCAAGCCGACAAGCTCACCTTCGTTGAATGGGAAACGATCTTCACTCAAATCTCAGGATTACTCAATAGCCGACCACTAACTGCCTTGTCCTCATCTCCACTTGACGACCAGCCAATTACACCGAACCACTTCCTTATTGGAAGGGGCGATCTTCCGTGTCCACAAGTACCCTGTGAGAATTACATTGGCAATACCCGTAAGCGACGCGATCTCTGTAATTCCATGGTTGATGGGTTTTGGAAACGGTGGATGAGCAACATCCAGAGATTGTCACCACGACACAAGTGTCATCAGCTAGAGAGAACATTACCAAAGGTGACATTGTGCTTATTATTGATGATAACGCCAAACGCGGCCAGTGGAAAATGGCTGAAATAACTGAGGTGTACTATGGACAGGACAATCTCGTCAGAGTTGTTGAAGTGAAATTATCTGATGGACATGTGCTAAAACGTCCTATCACCAAACTGATCTTACTTATGAAGAACAATAAGAGACTTAATAATTAATCAGTGTGATGTGACTTGTGATGTATGATTCTAAGGTGTGTGTAACTCTAACGTCCACTAATCTCGCTTTAAGGATCCTGAATATGGACTTTCATTTTGAGTTTATATAGTTGAATATCTTGTTTCTGAAAGCTAATTGTGGATCGTTTAACTATTTAGTATGTGCCGATTAATATAGAATTACTAATTTTTTATCGACATCCCTGTCGTGTGATGTCCCCTGGGATGTTATGACTTATGTCTGATTTTCTATTAATGAAAGAGATTTCATTTGTCTCGCCGCCGATAGATGGCTCTGTGGTGGGTTCAAGATGGCACTGTATGTATGAACACGGTTGAAAAATATTAAACTGATTAAAGTTGGACAAAAACGTGTATTCGTCATGACTGCAATCTAATTCTTCAACGTGGCGAACCCGTAACAAGGAGATCTCCTATTATCTACCCTTGATAACATGTTAATATAGTAAAGTCATTAAAGTTACACAGGTGTATCTTTATTACTGTACTACCCTTATAGCAAAGCCTATCATATCTTTTAGATCTGTATTAGTAGTATCTTAGATATATGCTCTGATCGCGAACGCGGTGGCGGGAGGGCGCACTTGGTTCGGTTGCCAGTGAGTTTATCAGAAGAATACCCGGCTACCGTACACGTCAGTTGAGCGCTGTCGCTCTGCGGCACTTGTTAGTTTGTACGCTTCTGTGTGGGTTTATTTGTGAGCGAGCGTGCATGTGTAGACGTGCATGTGTGTATGTTTGTGCATGTGTGCGTGCATGCTGCGTGCGTGTGTGAGCGCGCATGCGGTTTAGAGAAGGAGCGATTGGGTGATATGACGACTGTCGAGTGGATAGTGGGGGGTACTGGGGGATTTAAGTAAAATCGTGTTCTAGTGTTGTCGATTCGTACGACTGCACGTCCTTTAACCATATCAAGAGTCCATACTAAAAAAAATTCTATTATGGATTCTTGACCATATTAACCTTTACTTGACGATAGAAAATACCTGATGGTTTTTCATCTTTCTCCATTTTTGCGAATTTCTGCCCTCGCGTCCTGTTTTCCACCGCTTCCAACATCGGCTGCCAAACCTCTTCATCCGCCTCCTCTTCCTCCCTCTCATCCTCCTCATCCCCTTCCTCCTCTACTTTATCCCTCCCTTTTTTCTTCTCATTCTTTTTCCACTTCCACTCCTCCTTCCCGGCCGGCCCCCGGCCTCTACATAGCCCTTCTCTCACTTTCTTCTCGCTCAAATTATGGGATTTCCCCACTCATGTTATTCGTTCATATTCATCATATGTTGTTATTGCATGTCTTCATCTCCGGCTTCTTTTTTTAATTAAACACATTTATAGCAGCATGGATTCATTTAATAGCACTCGGCCATCTGTCGGGGAATTACACCTATTGTTTACAGGGGGCTTTTGTTCATCGCACCTAGGTAAAAAGAAAAACTACAACGTGCGTGCGTGTGTGCGTGCGTGCATGCGTGCGTGTGTGTGCGCGCGTGTGTGGGTGTGCGTGTGTGTGTGTGCGTGTGTGTGTGTGCGTTGTGCGTAAAGCGCTGTGCGTTCGGTGCGTGCTGCATTGGTGTGCTGTGTGTGTGGTGCTGTGTGTTTGTTTGTCAGTGTGTGTGTGTCGTGTGCTGTGTGGTGTGGGCCTGTGTGCGTGCGTGCGTGCGTGCGTGGCGTGCGTGCGTGCGTGCTCCGTTGCGTGTGTGGTGTGTGTGCATAGTGCGCTTCCCGCCCACCGCTCCCGGTCTTCTACCTGCTGTGCCTTTGATCTTTGCATTCACGTGGCGATCCTGAGCGTTTCTGCTGGCTATCGCCCTAATTAGACTGATGTGGCTTGCCCGAGCACCGAGTCCGCGTATATGCGTGGTTCTCATCTGTTCCACAGGCACTTGGAACTCTCAATAAAAAAAAGGTATTAAACACTCGAAAATGCTTACCAAAGTCTAATGCTTTCATCTACTCTATTTCGCCCTATAATCACTGTAAATGCCGGTCAAATGCCTCATATGCACAACACACAAGTACACAGCACGCCCCGCCTGCTGCTGCCGTTGCCCCACAAAACACGACATAAGAAGGAACATGATGAACTCTCTCTGTATTCATGTTGTTCTGGTGCACGAGCACAGGGCGGGCGTTGCGGTTGTACTTTTGTGTCGCTTCGCCACATGGAGCATTTTGCACCGCGCATTTACAGAGTGATTATAGCGCCGAAAATTAGATAAAACATTAAGACTTTGGTACATTTCGTGTTTATTTACCCTTAATTTTTTTATGAGACGCTTCCAAGCTGCCTGCTGATCTGCGTCATGCAAGCCCAGGGCTACGGCAGACCAGCAGCCAGTCCTAGCCCCTGCCTCGCCCACTGCAAACCCCGCTACCAACCTCTGTCGCTCCAGCGTCCCACAGCTTTTCTGTCCACGCCTACATGTCATCGTTGTCACCGTAAAAATGTCAGAGCGTTGTTACGGCTCGCTCTCGAATTGATTCAGGTGCGATGCGGATGGACCGCGTTGCCATGGCAACCGATATGTTTATGTGCCGGCGGCGGTGGCGTGCGTTTACGTTGAAGTCGTGATCGTGCGTGTGGATGAAGGATTCCTATGGTAGTGTGTGTGTGTATGCTGTGGTGTGTGGTGTGTGTGGGTGTGTGTTGTGTGTGTGTTGTGGTGTGTATGTGTGTGTGTTGTGTGTGTGTTGGTGGTGTGTGTGTGTTGTGTGTGTGTGTGTGCTGTGTGTGTGCCCGTGTGTGTGTGTGTGTGTGTTGGTGGCTGTGTACAGCTGCTACTAGACACTACGATCTCTGTTACCCCCTACTTGATGTAACATGCGATCCATATATATATCAAAGCGAGCTTAATAAAGACAAATAGTCTTTATAACTCCTGATATATATAGTATACATATATATGAGCCCCTTAATGCAATTAGGGGCTAGCGTGCCCAAGTTTGCTCATTTAGTTAGGTGCAGAAATGAAGAGAAAATGATATCTTCTCAGAGCAATATTACTGGTGTAAGTCAAAATAAATAGTGGTGTAAAGTATCAAATATTCGACATATAGGGGGGCAGTGTAAGTATTTGCACTTAGCTAATACATGCCTTACCAGCCTTAGAACATTAAAGCGCCTCTCCTACGAAAGACAAAAATGCACCCTAGCCCACTATTGCATTAAGGGGAAATAATTGCATTATTGCCAATTTAAATGCATATTGCAGGATTAATTGCATAATATAATATTATATATATATTATATAATAGTTTATATATATATATATATATAATATATATATATAAGGTAAGCGTATATGAAGGTACAAGATAAATATGCGGAGATCTGTTTCTATGTTTAGTTTTAATTTTTAATTAAAGTTACAATAGACGCTCAATTAGCATCGTATTTTTGTCGAGAACGACGTTGTGCAAAAAATCTGCAATAGGATCTAATGCGCGGCTTGAACAACGCGCTAACAGTGACCTTACTATACAGGCATGCTCCGGCACTCAACGCGCCGCGCGCCAAGCAAAAACTAGCAAACATAGACGTTAATATAATACATATATATATATACAATATATATATATAACAATATATATATATATATATAGTCAATGCGCAGTGCTTTGACATTAGACGTGTCCTTGGCGGCATGCAGAGAGAAGCAAGCAGCGGCAGGTAGAAGAGAAGCAGGCAGCGGCAGCTGTAGAGAAGAGGCAGCGGCAGGTAGAGAGAAGCAGGCAGCGCGGCAGTAGAGAAGAAGCAGGCAGCGCAGGTAGAGAGAAGCAGGCAGCGGCAGGTGAGAGAGAAGCAGCAGCGGCAGGGTGAGACCAGGCAAGCGGCAGGTAGAGAGAAGCAGGCAGCGGCAGGTAGAGAAGCAGGCAGCGGCAGGTAGAGAGAAAGCAGGCAGCGGCAGAGTAGAAGCAAGCAGGCAGCGGCAGGTAGAGAAGCAGGCAGCGGCAGGTAGAGAGAGAAGCAAGGCAGCGGCAGGTACGGACGCAGAAGGAGAACAGCAGCGCTAGAGAGAGCCAGGGCAGGAAGTAGAGAGAAGCAGGCAGCGCAGTGAGAGGCAGCGAGGTAGAGAGAAGCAGGCAAGCGGCAGGTAGAGAGCAGGCAGCGGCAGGGGTAAGGAAAAAAAAAAGAAGAACCGGCAGGCAGAGGCGGTGAGAGGCAGCACCGGCAGGTGAGAGAGGACACCCGGGCGAGGTAAGAGAAGCAGAAGCGCAGGTAGAGAACAGCAGGGCAGGTAAAAGAGACGGCAATAGGGAAGCACGAGCACAGTAGAGAGAGAGCAGGCAGGGCGCCAACCGTCGACTACCTCGCGCCGTACGGATTGACTCTCTCTCTTCTCTGCTCTCCTCTTCTCTCTCTCCCTCTCTCTCTCTCTACTTTCTTTCTTTCTCTCTCTCTCTGCTCTTACTCTACTTACTTCGCTTATCTCTACCCTCCACTCTATCCCCTCTCTCTTTCCCCTCTCTCTTCTCTCTCTCTCGTCTCTCTCTCTCTCTGCATCTCTCTTATGATAAATCTCCTCCGCCTAATGACTCGTTCTCACCTAATCTCCCGCCTCCTCTCTGCTCTCCTCTCATTCTCTCTCTCTCTCTCTCTCTTTCTCTCCTCTCTCTCCTCTCGGAACTTCTCTCTCTCTCCTCTCTCGCTCTCTGTCTCATCTTTCTCTCTTCTCTCCTCTCCTCTCGTCTCTCTCTACCTACTTTCGCTCTCTCCTCCCTCTCTACTCCCCCAACTCTCTCTCTCCCCCTCTCCTCGTCTGTCTCTCTCTATATATAAACCTCTTTCCGCCTAATTCTCACCGCCGTAATTAAGATATGACGCCGATTCGCGGCGCCATCCGGTGGCGGCTGCCCAAGCGCTCGCAATTAGGAAGGCGGAGGAAGCTGAGGTAATTGCGGTCCGCTCAGCCATTATTACCTCGATGCGACGCTTGTGGCGGCTGGCCGCGTGCGCCTAATAACCGCCCGGGCGTCGTCGGCAGAAACTGACCGTCAAATTTGTCGGGGCGCCATGTTGTTTTAAGCGTAATTATATAAAGGTCTTTCTTTCTCCGGCGATTAGTCTCAGCGATATCATGACTGACAGGCGGGGGATTGGATGGCGGTGGGGGGGTATAAACCAGGGACGTGGTGCGCGGGTTAAGGGGAGGATAACAGGGGGATAATGGGGAAGAGTGGGATAACGGTAAGGGAGAGGATAGAAGCGGGAACAGTGCAAGATAAGAGAATACGGGAGGGAGGAGGATGTGAGAGTCGACAGGGGGTGCGGGAACATGGGAAAGGGGGATGCTGAAACACTGGGTGGAAGAAGATAATGGAACGCGGTATAGGGGAAGATGGTGATCATGGAATGGGGGAGAATGAGGAACCACTGGAAGGTGGAGGATCCGGGACAGCTGGGGGGAAGAGAATGTGGGAACAGTGAAGCGAGGATGAGGGAACATGGAGAGGGTGGAGAAGATGGTGAACAAGCGAAGGAGGATGACGGGAACATGGAGGGGAGAATCTCGGAAACAAGGGAAGAAGGATGAGCAGACATGGGAGGGTGGAGAATGTGGGAACAAGGAAGGAGGAGGAGGGAACATGGGAGGGTGGAGAATGTGGGAACAAGGAAGGAGGATGAGGGAACATGGGAGGGTGGAGAATGAGGGAACAAGAAAGGGTGGAGGATCTCCGCGAGCACAGATGGGAGCAAGATAGAGATTATGGACTCTTAATGCGCATAGACGAGACGCTGGCATACGATGCGATCATGGGAGTGAACACCTGGCCGGATGTGTGATGATACTAGAGCATTCTAGATGCAGGTACCTGCGGAGGGGCCACGTCAGTAGAGCTATGGTGGTATATATAATATATATATATATACCAGACCTCATGCTGTTTACACTGGAGAGATTCTGCTAGTCGTGACTATGTCAGGAGTTAATAATGATAATTTGTCATTATTAACCCCTGACTATATATCCTCCTCACAGAGCTCTATTCATTAGGTCCGTCTATATATGCGCACCCGTTTTACACACCTTCGTTCTTTTCAACTTCACCCAACACTAGCGATGGCGCCGCTGATTTGCTGCGTTGTTATTGCTCTACAGAAATATGCGAGCGATAAAAAAAACAATCGTTCAACCTGGAAAAAGAATCGGTAATTCTCTGGCCTTTAGATGGCTGATTAGTGACTCCTTGCGTTTCTCCTCTATCCATCACAGATGGCCGCCTGCGCACCTGACAGCTTCACTCACCTGTAGCGGTGCGGCCATTGCGGCTGGCTCTTCGTGCCTTGCACGTGGCTAGCAGACGCCTATTGATCACGCACCGAGCAGGTGTACTTGTTAGTTGTCATGGCAACGAATCCAATGCTTGGCACGGCTAATTTGTTGATTTGGGCGAGAGCAGACGATACTCCCCCTCCCCCTCCCCCTCTGCAGTAGCCGAGAGCTGGTTTTCGCGCGCGCGTGCACGCACGTACATACACCCACGCATGCACGCATGCACATGCGTACGCACGCAGTGGCACACTGCTCTCGAGAACGGATTTACACGGGCGCCATTTTGTTTGTTATGACAGTAATTAAATTGTTATACTGTTTCGAGCGTTTGACGGGCTATATAGCGTAAAACTGAATCTCTGCGCATGATTAGAATGTGAGACTGTTAATGTAATCCGATGTGCCAGAAATACGACCTCATGCATTTTATACTATATGGACAATTTCTTAGGGAAGACCGTTTAGCTAGCACACTCTTCACACTTTACACTGTAAGTGAAAAACAAATTAGCAGCCACCCATTTTCTAATACCCTCTATCCGCGCCTCATCCGTTTATACCCACTCCCAACTCCAGACGTAATCCTAACTCAAATGCCCAAATATAATTATACAAAGCCAGTGTAGTTATTCTTAATATATGAATCTACATCTCGCGGGCACCCTATTTCTCACCCTAGCAGTATTTAACTGCTACCCTAATCCAACGTACGCCTAGGCATAATCACGCTCACTCTAACCATCATCTGCCCTGCTTGGGTCAAGCCCTCGTTGTTGTTTCAACTCCCCCTGACTCCAGCGGTGAGGCAAATTCTTATATTCTAACCTTTACCTCAACCATAGGGGCATGTGATTATTATAGTAGAGCTGATCGCGGGTTCGTTATTTGGTACGAGACAGACGAGAGAAGGGAGGGTTTTTGTTAGTAACTATATGCAGTTTTACTGTAAGCGTGGTAATAAGACATGCCTCGGATATCGATGTCCGATATTTGCACGTTTACTTGTTCGTGCGGGCGATGATGCGTGTGGCCTCACGCTTTCTCCACCGCATGTGCCCGTGCTATGAGAACAATATTATATATACATATATACATTATATATATATCAAGAGTAGCTAATAGAGATCTCTATTATCTACTCTTGATATATATATATCAGGAGTAGATAATAGGGATAACTCCTGAATATATGTATATATTGTTCTCGGCCCGTGCTGTGGCTGAAACGTACGCAAGTGGGGAGAGGCGCAATGCCCCCTAGAACGAAAAATATCTGGAAAAATAAATAATATCAGGAGTGAATACCAGGAGGAATACCAGGAATACCAGGAGGAATATCAGGAGTGAATACTAATAGATCTATTATTATTCACTCCTGATAATATCAGGAGTCTATCAATATTGATAGACTCCTGATAATATATGATGGCAAATGAAAATAGTCGCGAATTAAATCATGTAATAATTATTAAATCTTGGAATTAAAATAATCATTATTCCATCACCCTAATCGTATATCCTACGATAAATTACCATGGTTCCTTACTGCGATGCATTATTTTGGTAGTAAAAAATAGTAGCAGATCGCGTAGAAGAATTCATTCTCTATAACTCCCGTATGTATATAGCAGGAGTGAATAATAATAAATCTATCTATACTAATCATGATCTATTCGTCATGTAAAGGTTTGGCGAAATCTAAATGTACAGTTAATTCGTCGCAATTCGTTGAGACGGCGAATTCCTCGCGGCAGCGAGATCGAGGAACCTGCATGGGGGGGGACAGCTGCAGTGAAATGCCACGTACTACAGTATACACAGCTAGACGAGGGCGATTTCCTATAGCATATCATCAGGAGTCTATCAATATTGATAGGGGGGGTATATATTGATGGACTCCTGATATCTCCTGCTGATATAATAGCGGGGGACGATGCACTTACAGTCACGTACGCACGCATAACGCGCGTAATGTGCAGTACTGAACTGTAAGTACTGAACTGTCGAACTGTCGAACTGTCGAACTGTCGAACTGTCTGAACTGTCG
>NW_014577210.1:135742-136672 GCF_000485595.1 Priapulus caudatus | reverse complement strand
CCGCACACGTACGCGTGCACACAATCACACCGCACACGTACGCGTGCACGTGCATGGTTACCACGGAATAAAACTCATGGGAAATTTCACGTGGTTACCGTGAGCGGTTACACTGATCTGCATAATAATGACAACCGTTATTATACACAGCTCAATACACAGGCACTAGGAACGTTCAGAAACTCTCTATTCTTGTTGTTTGTGCACAGCGGCGTGCGTGCGGTGCACTTGTGAGTTGCAGAGGAGCATTTGAACGGCATTTAAAGGAATATATCAGTAATAATAGGCGAAAGAGAATAGAGAAACATCAAGACTTTGGTAGTAAATGCATTTTTATTATTTAAACGTTCTAATTGTCTGTGGCTCAGCGTTCGTTCGCTCCTCGATCGTTACCCCGGTGCGTCTTTAACGCCATCTGTCGTAAGAATGCGCAGTTTCGAAAAATCGACCACTCAGTGACAAGAGAATGAGATGAATCGATGACGATTCATATCTCGTCGTGGCATACACGTATATTGCTCGCATAATTCGAGATGGGGCTTCGCTAATATAAAAGCTTGGGTTTTTCTACGTCGTGACCTTTCAACGAAATTCGCCGAAAGCGATGCTAACAACGCATATAGCTTCCGATGCGTGCCTGGGAGCGGAGGAAGCGCTCGAGACGAGAAAAACTTCATTGGTTTCGATTGGTGCCCACCGCGGTGCTAACGCGTAACCAATATCTACCCTCGCTAGACGCTTCTTCATAAGGGCAGAGCATTTGATGTGTCGCCTGCATGCCGCTCGAGAAGTGTCATGTGTGGATTATATTGATGCGCAGTCCACGGAATCTGTTCGTGTGTCAACAGCCGTACGTATCAACGTTTGTTGACGTTGGTGATTGCGCAAATATGCGTAAGAAAATGTCAAATGGCATGTGTATATATATAT
>NW_014577210.1:133683-135691 GCF_000485595.1 Priapulus caudatus | reverse complement strand
ATATATATCGCACGCACGAACTCTTCGAGTACGAAATATGGCGGCCATATATGGCATTGGGCATTTTTAATATGCAGTGGCATCACCGAAAGATGACTATACTAGACACTAGAGAAGCTGTTGACTTAGTATAATCGGTACGGCAAAAGTACGTCTACATGACATCATCAATATGGCGACATTCCGGATTCAATATTTGACACACCCCGGTTGTTTGCTGGTTTTGTAGCTACAACTAATCTCGGTTGTATAGCGTATGTTACCTCTTACTCATAACACAGGGAGTTGATTTTGTTTGAACTACGTCTATCTTCGGCTGTATGACGCAGACACTCGGCACACTTCGGCCGATTCCGTAACTACATCTATCTTCGGCTGTATGACGCAGACACTCGGCACACTTCGGCCGATTCCGTAACTACATCTATCTTCGGCTGTATGACGCAGACACCCCGGCACACTT
Source organism: Priapulus caudatus (assembly GCF_000485595.1). Lineage (NCBI taxonomy): Eukaryota > Metazoa > Priapulida > Priapulimorpha > Priapulimorphida > Priapulidae > Priapulus > Priapulus caudatus. The sequence goes on along the minus strand of NW_014577210.1, from coordinate 135,228 downwards.
CGACCGATTCCGTAACTACATCTATCTTTGGCTGTATGACGCAGACACTCGGCACACTTCGGCTGATTCCGTAACTACATCTATCTTCGGCTGTATGACGCAGACACTCGGCTAACTTCGACCGATTCCGTAACTACATCTATCTTCGGCTGTATATGACGCAGACACTCGGCACACTTCGGCCGATTCCGCGTGCTTGCGTGAGAACTCGTGAGAGAAATACAGTACCTCTCATGCCATAGACACCTCTGCCAAAATCTGCAATCTTCCTATCGTAATTCCTGCTCTTTCCTACATGACGTCATACTGACGTAAGCAGCATACTGTTACACAACATGACATTGTTCTGCTTGCATCTATGACAAATACGACATACGCATATACGCTCTCCTATTATATCTACTAGGCCTATTTGGCATAGGAAGATTCTTCCTATGACAAATAGTGGCGAGTAAACTTCGTTCCGATTTACAGTTGAAATTCACTGCTTGCGTTCATAATAGCGCTCCTAAACTCCTATGATGCGCACAAGTTCACAACACATACAGCAATATTTGTCATAGAAAGAATCTTCTTATGACAAATAGTGTCATAGGAGAGCGTATAATTATGCGTATGTCGTATTTGTCATGGATGTTAGCAGAACAGGCTGTGTTACAGCAGTCTCTCTTACGTTTGTGCTTGCCCTTGCTTGGTTACAGATATCAACCCGGACGTACTGAAGGCCTACCTGAAGGAGAACCCGGAGGTTCTGGAGCACTTCATCCTCAGCCACTGCAAGCAGATACAGGTGGAGAAATGGCTGATGCAGATAGTGAAGAGAAACCAGAGAGCAGACCGGGAAAACGACAAAGACAACCGAGGTAGGATCGATAGGGATATGGGAAACGGGGGAAATGGGAATGAAGGGGGAAGGGGAGGATGTCAGGTACAGAGCAATGGTTACTGGAGGGTGTCGCGGGGGAGTGTATAGGAATGGTTGGGGGGATCAAAAGGGGAGAGGGGTACGTAAGAGGTTAGAAGGAGGAGGTTGGGAGTAAGGAACGACACGATGTGAGAGGGACAGATGGGGAGAAGGATAGGCGCGTGATTCCCCCCCCACACACATTCGCTGACAGAAATTCCCTGTGAATGAACGCGCGAGTATCAACAGCCCCCCCCGTCCGTGTCCGTCTGCCTAGCAGCCGAGAACCGTGGTGACGAAACCGCATACGAGGCGTGTGCGCGAGAGTCCGTGTCTGTCTGCCTAGCAGCAGCGGACCGTGGCGAAACCGCATACGAGGCGTGTGCGTGAGCGTCCGTGTCCGTCTGCCTAGCAGCCGAACACCGTGGCGAAACCGCATACGAGGCGTGTGCGTGAGCGTCCGTGTCCGTCTGCCTAGCAGCCGAGGACCGTGGCGAAACCGCATACGAGGCGTGTGCGTGAGCGTCCGTGTCTGTCTGCCTAGCAGCCGAGAACCGTGGCAAAACCGCATACGAGGCGTGTGCGTGAGCGTCCGTGTCCGTCTGCCTAGCAGCCGAGAACCGTGGTGACGAAACCGCATA
>NW_014577210.1:129064-132696 GCF_000485595.1 Priapulus caudatus | reverse complement strand
GCCTAGCAGCCGAGGACCGTGGCGAAACCGCATACGAGGCGTGTGCGTGAGCGTCCGTGTACGTCTGCCTAGCAGCAGAGAACCGTGGCAAAACCGCATACGAGGCGTGTGCGTGAGAGTCCGTGTCCGTCTGCCTAGCAGCCGAGGACCGTGGCGAAACCGCATACGAGGCGTGTGCGTGAGAGTCCGTGTCCGTCTGCCTAGCAGCCGAACACCGTGGTGACGAAACCGCATACGAGGCGTGTGCGTGAGAGTCCGTGTCCGTCTGCCTAGCAGCCGAACACCGTGGTGGCGAAACCGCATAGGAGGCGTGTGCGTGGGCGTAGTTAGCGCGGGAAGCTCTAACATTTAAGCAGTTTCTCATCATTAACACCAACATGGGGAGGGGGGCTGATTATTATAGGGGGGACTGATTACATAGGCGCTGCCGTGATATCGTGAAGTGCGATGTTTAATTCGGGCATTTTCATTAAGCCCGCCGCACACGCTGTGGAACTTGCTGCGCCATCGTCCACACGTGCACGCAGCAAGTTCCACAGCGTGTGCGGATGCAAAATCCATCGATCTGCGTCCTGTGGAAAATATCACACGTGTTTGATATTTTCTTCCACGTGTGGAAAATTGAACAGCGTGTGCGGAGCGGAGCGGCTGCTGCGCCATCGTCCACGTGTGGACGATGGCGCAGCAAGTTCCACAGCGTGTGCGGTGGGCTTAGAGGGATACGCTTTAGTGACGATCAGTGTGATATAGCGTCGGAGGTCGTGGACGAAGCAGATACGCGCACGATACGAGCTAAAGGTGTTGTACAACAATAGAAGGAGTCCATAGGCAGCAGGCCTGAATAAGCATCGAATAGAAGTTAATTAAAAATACTCACAGTGTTTCGTCGCATACACAACATACGCTTTATTCATGTTAAATAACCACAGAATCAAGCTCTATATTCTACTATACCTCTACTATTCTCCGCTCGAAACTTTTGCCAGCGCTATGATGCGCATTTATACAATGTAGTCGGATCCCGTTTCAAACACAAAAATGGCCGACCGGTCACCATGGATACGCCACTTGACGGAATGGCACAATTACACGATTATTGCACCAGGAAGAAATACACATTTTACATACCAGGGTATTTGATTATTCAGCATATGTCATGTGCTATTTTTAATAATGATGAATAGCCGAGCTCGTAGAGCACGTGCGTTACGTCTTAAAGGTCGTTGGTTCGAATCCCATCTGTTTATTTTTTATTTTTTTTATTTTTTTGTTTAGGGTTAGGGTTAGGTTAGGATTAGGGTTAGGGTTAGGGTTCACAATGCGTATACATGTGTACACATGTGTATTATGGACCCGAGCGATCCCGAAGTTGCGCCCTACTACCGTTCGGCTATTTCCGGAAAAATGTGTATTTCTCCCCGGTACACGATTCCAATTACACAACAAGACCAATCTTACTCCTAATGCTTTCTAGACGTCTACAAGGCATCTAACCTGCGTGCACAGCGCAAATTAGTGCAGTCTAGTGCCGAATTACAAACAAAAAGATTCGATAAAAGTTACTGTTGTATGCCCCCTATAGTTCGTGAAAAAAAGACAGTGGTTATACGTAGCAACTCGCGAGCGGTTAATTAGCCTTATTAGGAGAGGATATGCTTTTGTGATGGTCAGCCGCGTAGCGGCGCCACGGTCGTAGATGAAACAAAATGGACGCGCGATCGCAGTATGCGAGGTACAACTCCTGGGGAAACTTGTGGCTTTACTTTACTTTACTTTTACTTTACTTTTTTTCGTTACTTTTGCGGTGGCCAGATTTGATGGGTTCTGCTGTAATACTATGGTATCTTTCGTTAGTTCGCGGAATTCGAATGAATCCCTCCTGGCTACTATTATTCGCTCGCTATTCGGTTTCTATCGATGGAATGTCATTATATTTCGAGCCCGAGACAAATCCATTTACACGAAAAGGTCAGTATGGATTAGGTGGCGCTGCAATGCATAGAGAGAAAGCACGAGCAAGCTCACGAATCGTTACGGAATAGAATGAAACGTGGTTGTGGATGCTGTGATTTGATACGCGCCACCGGTTGTAAAAAAAATTATTGCTATCACGGTTATGTAGACAATTTTTTTTATTTTTTTTTTTATCACCTTTTCATTACATCTTTTTTGCTTTTATTATTATCTAACGTAATTTTTCTTGAAAACCCTGCGAATCTGCAGATCTTCACCGAGAGAGCCAGACAGTCCGTCAGAGAAAGAGAGAGAGATATATATAAAAGGAGATCAAAAGAGAGAGACAGACAGATAAAAAGAGAGCGAGAGAGAGCGAGAGTAAGAGAGAGAGAGAGAGAGAGAGTAAGAGAGAGAGATAAAAGAAGAGCGAGCGCCAGATAGAGATAGAAATAAAAGGAGAGCGAGAGAGAAGGTAAGAGAGAGGGAGAGAGAGAGAGAGAGAGAGAGAGAGAGAGATAAAAGGAGAGCGAGAAAGAGAGTGGGATAAGGAGAGCGAGAGAGAGAGAGAAAAAGATGAAAGGAGAGCGAGAGAGAGAGAGAGAAAGATGAAAGGAGAGCGAGAGAGAGAGAGAGAGAGCGTCCGTGCGAGAGAGAGAAACAAATCGCTTCGCATCTCGCGCGAATTTCAACATCGAGAAGGCAAAATCTGCGCACTCACTTCATAGAAGAGCGAGCTTCAAGACGAATACGTACAACCGCACAGCCTGCGTGCTGCGAGCTGCAAGAAACACGCGCGGCAGGGGAACGGCGATGACGTCACGCCCACATCACTCCCGTGCCGAAGCCATTAGCTAAATCTATGGCCGACATGGGAAGACAGTGCAGCGGCTAATGGGTGCGGATCGATGCGTGCAGCAATCACGCACGTTCGCCGCGTGCTAACAGGTAGCACGCTGAAGCAGCTGGGATCGTGCGCCATGTTTACCTCAGGGACAGGGACGGTGAAGGGGGAGGGGGGTTGCTCGGACAGGTAATATCACGTCAGCAACTAGATATGATTGCGTACGATGTGAGATAATAATTCTGCTATATAATTACTATATTCTGTTAGCTTTGATTATATATATTTATTTATTTAATCATTTATTTAGTAATTTATTTATATATTTATTCATTCATATTCATTCATTCATTCTTTCTTTTTTTCTTCGTCAGATTCTAGGTTTATTACTAACTCTAATAACTCTAATGACTTACTACATTGCTTTAAATATAATCTGTGCAGTGACATTTTCTTCAGCACCAGCGTTTCGGTGCACCTATCTAATACTCGTTTACTTGAGACTCCTAATCGGCTGAGCGTTTTCAGGAATTCCCAAAGTACCTGTATAGATATTTCTCCACAAAGAAAGCAGAGTAGCACCTAATAACAATAGATCTTGTTAGGACGCCCCCGAAAGCCACTGATGAACATTGTAACTGAGAGAGAGAGAGAGAGAGACATTGAGCGAGAGCGAGAGCGAGCGAGTGAGCGAGAGAGAGCGAGAAGGGGGATAGAGTACATGCGGGAGAGTAGGACGAGAGAGAGAGAGAGAGAGAAAGAGAGAGAGAGAGAGCGAGAGAAAGAGAGAGAGAGAGAGCGAGAGCGAGCGAGTGAGCGAGAGAGAGCGAGAAGG
>NW_014577210.1:117699-127278 GCF_000485595.1 Priapulus caudatus | reverse complement strand
GAGACTCCTAATCGGCTGAGCGTTTTCAGGAATTCCCAAAGTACCTGTATAGATATTTCTCCACAAAGAAAGCAGAGTAGCACCTAATAACAATAGATCTTGTTAGGACGCTCCCGAAAGCCACTGATGCACATTGTAACTGAGAGAGAGAGAGAGAGACATTGAGCGAGAGCGAGAGCGAGCGAGTGAGCGAGAGAGAGCGAGAAGGGGGATAGAGTACATGCGGGAGAGTAGGACGAGAGAGAGAGAGAGAGAGAGAGAGAGAGAGAGAGAGGGAGAGGGAGAGAGCGAGGGGAGAGAGAGAGAGAGCCGGCGAGAGGTAGGGAGAGAGAGAGATGAGAGAGAAAGAGAAAGAGAAGAGAGGACGAGAGAGGAGAGAGATGAGCACGAGAGAGGCAGCAGGAGAGAGAGGGAGAGAGAGAGAGAAGTAGAGAGAGGTGTGACGGGGCCTTTCCATTCGACACGTGGTTGTTGTGCCCAATTTGCATGGGGTAGTGGTGGGTGCATTAGCGAGCAGCTAAGCGGCGTGCCAGATACAAACATTAATGCGGAATAGCGGAAGCACGCCCTCGTCCAAGCCAAGTCGTTAGCCTGAGAGCATGAGAAGTCTAAGCGAGAGGAGCATGAGGAGACGAGAGCAGAGAGTAGCAGATTAGCGTTACGAGGAGTAGACTCAGTAGGATGTGATTGGACTGCTTCGCCATGCGGGACTGACGGCCTTTGTCACAGCGCGCAACGGTGGCTTATATTCATCAACATCCGGTCTGTTTGCTCGCGCAATAACACACCACTATAACGTGTTAACCTTATTTTTGCGACTGTTGTGTGCAGACCTGTTTATTGAATTTGTGTCCATTTTCCAGTAAATGCTGAACATCGCTCGATGCATTAAATTGCCATTATATTAAATGCTCGATTAAATAATTACTAGCGTTGTGAATGTGAGGACACTGCCAAAGCCTCGGCGCGGCCGGGGGCCCCTTTTTACGTTTCCGGGCTGTGCTGGTTGCAGATTTGGCCGGACGGGCAGTTGAATGAGGCCCTGCATTCGTATTCCGTGCCCTGCGTATGTGCTTGTGCTCTTTAAGGCAAATTATCTGTGCCGTGCGTGTGTGCGTTCGTTGTCGTGTAGAGCGTGCGCTGCGTATGAGTGCTGTGAATTTCCGCGTCATGTCGACAAACTGTGGCTTGTAGTTCTGATTCCTCCTGATTCTTATATGAATTGTGCCTCGTATTGATCGAATGAGTGCGTTTTGGCGAATGCAAATGAAATCTCTGACATCGCTTCTGCAATTCCATGTTGTGTGCGTGAAATATCCATCACGTGACCGTGACCATTTGCCAACCGCAGAAGTTTCCGAGTTTGGAATCGCGTCCGTGTTGGAATGGCCATGACAGAATGCCAGCTCCCGGGGCGCCAGGGCCGTTGCAGTTCGAACTGTGATCGCTTTTGCCCATAGATTGCATCTGCTGGTCGTACATGCTCCCTGTTAATATTATAGCACCTTCCGCCATCGATGGTGATCCTCGCCCGAAGTAATTCTTTAAATGGATTATTTATTTGATCCCATTTATTTGATCGTTGATTGATTGCCATTGATTTAATCGTGTGTGCATGCGCTAGTAGGTAGTTGAAGTATCGCTCTCGCGTCGGCTGTGCGGTCTGTTACTTCGGTTGCGCTGCTCGCTCGGTGCCGCTCGTTCGTAATTCTTTATTATAAAAGCATATTCTTTAATAGCTTTTGTGCCAACTGTCTGTCGTCGCACCAAGTGTCAGTAAATGCCAGTGTACCATAGCAACGCCCTCGTTTCTTGTCTTATGCTTATTTGTGGGTGTTTCTTCTTGCGTGTGTCACCACCGTCACCATTATGTCAACGCCGTAGCAGCACCACAGCAGCGGCCGCAGCGTTCTGTTTCCTTGTTTCATCATGAAAACTCCGCGATTTTTATGATTACTTTAATTAATAAATATGACAAAATGCCAACTTGATTAATGTAAGGTCGGTGGTAGGCGGTGTTGGTACTACTGAACGGAACATAAACACTATTGCGAAAGATGAAACATGGAGACATTCGGTTAGCACCCGGTAGTGCTTGCTTATCTTCATTTGCTAGTGAACTATCCATTACCGTTTGGATTTGCGGCCCATCATTGAAATTTTACATTTGGTGACGTTTTAAGAAGCCATGTACCATATCAATATCAAACATCAAATCCACGTCATATATTTGTTATACGCGTTGCGTCTCCGTCTATTTAAACTGCCGAACTCGCTTAACATAATTTACAACTTATATAACATCGTTACTGTGACATTGGGAATTGTGGGGCCCAGTGCGTGTGCATGTTGCTGTTGGTTTCTTTATGCTACTGGCGGGTGGTGCATTGGCATCACATCGCTCCTAAGCTATTGTCCCGCGTTATTTTGCCGGCTTGGTGTCAGGAAAAGATATATTCCAAATCATGTCTCTCAGGGAGTACACGAATAGAAGATCAACCTGTTCAACCCTTTTTTTTTCGAAAATAGTCTCTAAGTACATTAAAACACTCGCCACGCGTAACGCGCATAAAGAACGCAGGACTACGTCGCCCCAGTTTAACTTTGCAACCAGCAGCTTAGCTGATCAAAGGCAGTGGATTCACAATTATGACATTTGTTCGCGGCCATCTATCTGGAAGCTCAGTAATTCACTGCCAAGCATAGATGCGGTATGTAAATGACAACTGTAGCATTGTTTTATTTATGTGCTGTGTGCTGTGCGTGGTGTGTGTGTTGTGTTGTGTGTGCTGCCTGTGATGTGTTGTGTGTGCCTGTGCGCTGCCGCGTATGCATATGCCTGTGTGTGTGTGTCACTGTGGTTTGGCCGTCTGTGCTGTGCGGCAGTTGCGTGCGCGGCGTTGTGGATGTGTGTGTGTGTGTTGTGTGTGGTGTGTGCGTTGCGTGCGTGCGCGCTCGGGTGTTGTTCGTGTTGTGTGTTGTGTGTGGTGGTGTGTGTGCTGTGTGTGTGTCGTGATGCGCTGTGTGTGATGTGAGTTGTCTTGTGTGTGCTGTAGTGTCGGGTGTGTTAGTGTGTGTGAAGTGTGGTGTGCAAGCTGTGTGTGTGTGCCTTGGTCAGTGTTGTGGGTGTAGTCAGTATGCCTGGCTGCTCGCGCAGCGCTGCGTGCGTGTGTGTGTGTGTGTGTGTGCGTGCGTGCGTGCGTGTGTGTGTGCGTGCGTGCGTGTGTGTGTGTGTGTGTGTGTGCGTGCGTGTGTGTTTGTGTGTGTGTGAGCGCGAGTGTGCGAGAGAGAGAGAGAGATGAAGAAGGAGAGAAAGCGAGATTACAGAGAGAGAGGGGGGAGTAAGAGAGATTAATGAGAGAGAGAGAGAGAAAGAGAGGGAAAGGGAGAGAAAGAGCGATTAAAGAGAGAGAGAGAGAGGGGGGAGCGAGAAAGAGAGATTAAAGAAAGAGAGCGAGAGAGAGAGAAAGAGAGAGAGAAGGCGAGAAAGAGAGAGAGAGAGAAAGAGAGATTCAAGAGAAAGAGAGCGAGAGAGAGAGAGAGAAAGAAAGAGAGAGAGAGCGAGCGAGAGAAAGAGAGAGAGAGAGAGCGCGAGAGCGAGCGAGAGAAAGAGAGAGAGAGAGAGAGAGAGAGACGGAGTGAGAGAAAAAGAAAAAGAGAGAGAGAGAAAGCGACATTAAAGAGAGAGAGAGAGAGAGAGAGAGAGAGAGAGAAACGGAGGGAGAGAAAAAGAGAGAGAGAGAAAGAGAGAGAGAGAGTCACCGGAGTATTGCTCACACACTGTGCGTGTGTTTTTTAGTTATCGGTGCACGGAGACAAGCGACAGGTGCTGAGCGAGTTGACACGCGACATCCACCGCAAGAACAACAAGTCGCACGTGCTCGCAGAGCTGACCGTCTGCGTCGCCTCAGGTAAGCAAGGCTGATTGATCGCGGGGTGGGGAGTGGGCGTGGTCACAGGTACGGTGATTGGATGTGAGGTGAAGGGGGCGTGGATACGGGTACTATGATTGGATGTGGAGGTGGGGAGTGGGCTTGGTCACAGGTACGGTGATTGGATGGGGTGGGTGTGGGCGTGGTCACATGTACGATGATTGGGTGTGGGATACTACTACTATGATTAGACAGAATGAAAAGTGGGCGGGGGGCGTGGTCAGGGGTAGTATGATTGGATGTGGGTGTAAGGAGTGGGCGTGGTCGTACGTACTATGGTCGTGGTGTATTACTAACATTTTTATATCTCATACTAAAATCAAGAGCTAATTACAGCTATTGTTAACTCTTGCTAAATAATGGTCGTGGTGTGTTATATAACGTTGTCATATCTTGCAGCTGTCAGCGCCGATGGTTACAACCTATACCTACTCGATGAGAACGGGACCGAGCTAACATTTTTCCAGCCTCCCTCCGAAGGGTGAGTGCCTCAGTTAAGCGTAATCACGTATTTCTCTCTCGCATTTTGTCGCAAACAAACACGCACACAAGGATGCGCAGGCGGACACGCCTACGCACACGCACACACACGCACAAACACACACACACACACATACACGCACGCCCACGCACAAACACACACGCACACACAAACACGCGTGTGCACACACGCGCACGCACACACACATAGACACACGCAATTACTATAATTTAATAAAAATATATATATATATATAATATATACCTAACCATCACCTTACCCCTAATCTTTAAATCTTACCTGACCCTAATCCTAATCTTACCCGCTAACTCATAACTCTAACTCTACCCCTACATCTAACCCTAACCCTAAACACAAATCCTAACCCTAACCTAATTCTAACTACAATTCTAAACCCTAACTATAACTTTAAATATAACCCTAATCCTAACCATAGAACTATCCCTAACCCTATCGCTAACCCCAACCCTCAAACATTACCCTAACCCAAAACCCTAACCCTAACCCTAACCTTAACGCGCGATAGCGATAACTCACAGGTTTGACTTCAGCCAGGCAAGCAAGGCTTCAGAGTTCTCGCCACGTGTGTCGCACTGTTCCGCCTGTCTCAATGTTCTGTCGCTGTAGCAGTTGGTTGTGTGCTAAAAACACAGCGAGAGAATACACGCCCGAATGAGTACGTATATATCTGATATTCATTCTTATTATTCATATTTATTCATTATATTAATGATTCAGCACTTCATTCTATACGCCTCTGCCAACTACTCGAGCGATCTTTATAGGGATGGCACAAGCATAGTATAGGTTAGGCATTAGGGTAGACGGGCGCGGTACGCACGCACGCCACGCACGCACGCTCGAACACCGCACGCCACGCACAGCTTCGCACACACGCACGCTCGCACGCAGCCACGCTCGCACGCACGCACGCTTGCTCGCACGCACGGACACCGCAATGCAATATAATCCAGGAATGAACGAGTTTCTTCTGCACAAGGATATTAGTTGAGGGTATGCCATGCCGTATGCATGTTATGCATCGGGGGGGGGGGGTAACCCGAACTAGGCGATGCGTACGTGTGTTGACGCCGAGAAAAACATAAAAGGTAATATAATGTTAATCATGAAGCCTCGTAGGGCTTTCGATCTGAAACGCAGCTTAATTGATAACAAAGAGCCGCAGAGCGTCTGGGCTCATCTGAGTCTGTTGCTACGATTATAAACGTAAAATTTCCAGTCGTGCGTAGTACCACATTTGTTAGGCGCGCAGTATGCAGACACGCAGTTGCGATACACATCATGGTTAGGACACGCACCACTATCGCAGATGGAGGGTAGGGGAGGGTGGGGTGACCGAGGGGTGGGGGAAGGGGTGGGGCGAGGGCGTGCGGGAGGGAAGGGGGAGGGGTGGGGCGAGGGATTCTACTAGCAAAGCAGTTCAGTCCTTTGTTGACAGTAAACAAATCCATGTTTTAACCCTCTCTTGAGGTCAAAAGCGTTATCCGACACTTACTCTCGCATGTCAGCAGAAGGGACATTTCATGGTCCTTTCAATAAAGCCATAAAAAATGCTAGGTCACCGCTGAAACAAAAAAGTTTTTCAATCGCCTCCGTCAGACCATGTCCTCAAGAAAATGCTCTAAAATCTGCCCTGTGCCCACTGACCTTTGACCTGTGACCTTCAATTTTCGGCACAGTGATGGCTTTTCCCTACCATGATGCTATACACCGACTATCACGAGCCCTAGGTCGAGCCGTTTAGATTTGTGCCGCAATCTGCATTTCCCTCCCTATACCTTAATTAAGGAGTGAATGTTCCCCTTCTTTTACACCTCTTGACCTTTGACCTTTGACCCCAGCTTCGACATTCCAACTCGTTTTGACGATCCCCCCGATGTGGCGAATATCTGACCGCTACGTCGAGCGGTTAACATTTGCCTGCCCAACTGTGACGCGCACGCGACGGACGCGACGACGGACGCCCGGACGATCATGCGATTCTACAAGCGCCATCTGACTATGTCAGATGAGCTAAAAAGGAAGCCCCGTCGCTCTCTCTCTCTCTACAACACATACGATACACGCGCACACGCGCAGGCATTGCCAAACCGCATGTACACACGCAAGCACGTAAACACTGCACGCGCACGCGCACGCGCGACTCGCGCACGGCCATAGACACGCACACACGCACACGCCAACGCGCGCGCTGCCAACGCACCGCACCACACATGCGCGCGCCACACGCCACACGCACACCGCACACGCACACGCACACGCCCACATCGCATCACGCACGCACACGCACGCACGCACAGCACGACACACACACACTTATTTATACTTCTTCTTCTTCTTATTATTATTATTCAGAGAGCCTAATTCTCCAACCTTCTCACGGGTCGACCTGTTTAAGCTTGTTTGCTGGACGCTGAATCTCTCTTAGATAACTAGGCTGTGTTTCATTAGTCTGCGTCTCATTATCTTACAACATCTAACGCGTAGCTACCGCGGCATCGGACTGTAATTGAAGCCGCTATATCATCTGATTCGTATGCTGAGTCGCCTATCCACGTGCTGTACGGGTAAGCTTCAACACCCTCTACATAAAGTGCGACTACTAATTCCACCTCCCGCTGCCATCATTCGGAAATAATTAAAAGCAAGTGCCGCATCAGCGACAAGCGCTCATCTAACGTCTGACTCCGCGTGACTCTGTGGTGGCAAGTTGTGGGATTCTAGTAAACCCTCCGGTTAGTCCCCAATGTGTTCACATACACGCCCGAAATAGTGGAAATGCACAGAGATGGTATCAGGCAACCTTCTCAAAAAGATGTCGGTGGCGATCGTTATGAAAGTTGCACGACGATGGCGTGTACGTTTAAGTGTCTTCAGGATTAAAGATGGAGCTCCATCCATTCCAGTAGCAACAACTATTTGCAAGACAAATCTAGCGTAAGCATCATCTTACCTACGCAAGCCTACAGGCTGCAAATTGCAATAGAGAGCTGCCCACCTGTAACCAATTAATGCAGGCAAAAGACTGCCCCAACACATGCACAGCCATCGCAGCGTGGCATACGCGTGACACTAACATACTGGACCAGTACCAGCAATGACATAGAATTATTACGCATTTAAGGAACTATATCACCCTTTCTTTAACCAATTAGCTTTTGGACATTTCTACTGTGACATGTGTAGCCTCATACAATCCAGGCATGTATAGATTCTACTGACAACCCGGCCCAGTCAAATTCTTATCTAACAGACAGTCAACAAATCCATGTTTAACCTCGCTCTTGAGTAGGCGGGAGGGGGAGGGGTAGGGGGAGGCGGGTGGGGAAGCCCGTGGGGGGACGGGGGTGGGGAGGGGAAAGGGAGCAGGCGTGAACGGAGGGGGCGCTTAATAGCAAAAGCAGCTTCCACGTCCTTTTATGTACACGTAAACCAAATCCATGGGTTTAACCCTCCTCTTGAGCGTCAAAAGTTATCCGACACTACTCTTCCTCGCCATGTCAGCAGAAGCGACATTTCATGGCTCCTTTTCAATAAAGCATAAAAATGCCTAGGTCACGCGAAACAAAAAAAGTTGTTTCAATCCGCTCCGTCAGACCAGTCGCAGAAAATGTCTAAATCGGCGCCCTGTCGCCCATTGCCTTGACCGTGTGACCTCCAATTTAGGCAACAGTCATGGCTTTTGCCTACCATGATGCTATACACGACTATCACGAACCTCAGGTCGAAGCCGTCTTAATTGATCCCGAATTATGCATATTCCTCCCTTACTGACCTAGTTAAGGGTGAATTGTTGCCCCCTTCTTTTACACCTCTTGGACCTTGTGACCTTTTGACCCCCAGCTTCGACAGCCCAAACTCGGTTTTGACGATCCACCCCCCGACGTCGCCGATATCGTGACCGTACGTCGAGCGGCTTAAGAAATTTTACTTGCCCAACTAACGTGAACGCACAGACGGCGACGGAGGCGCACGACGCACGGACGCGGGACGGAACGACCTCAAGCAGCTAATTCATTACAAATGCGCATCTGCACTATGTCAGATAGCAGCTAACAAACAGCGAGGTCACTCCCCGCTTAGCCATATTCGCGAGAATAATTATCAAACCAACAGAAGCCGCTCTACTATTATGATGCGAGTTTGCTTGCATGTTGGTCGGTAATACATCAAACGGCCGCATTACTGCAACACAAACACTATACACCAACTGACGCGAGCCACACACGACTACAATCTTCAAGGCAACGGTAATTTCGTGCAATTGATGTGTTTCTTTTGTGTGTGTTTGTTGTTGCGTCTTCAGTTCTTGCGGGTCTCTCCGCTGTAGATCGCTGCTCCAGACTGCTGCCCAAGGAACCCCGGACCGGTGGACACACACGGCGCGGGCATTTTGTTTTTTTATTATCTTATAATTTACAAGAATAATTAAGAAATTTTGACACGTCCGCGTAACATTATGTACACTTATATATGTATTTATTTTACATATGCATAATTATTTAGAATTAAGTTATATAAAGTATTATTATCCCACGTTATATATTCGCCCCTTGTTTTTACTATGTCTATAATAATTAGTCTAAAAAAAATATATATATATATTAACATATTTTATTACTTTAATGAAATCAATTTCGTTTATAAGTATATTCCTTTAAGTGCGGTAGTTATTTTCTTGATTTCGTCGGCTGCCTGAGCGTCATTCGTGCGTTCCGCCGTTACAGATGACTGCGAGGAAAAACCGACGCCGCAATGCCAGCAAACAGCGCAGCAGCGCCGGAAGAAGAAGCCATGCGGGGCGCCACTCTTCACAGCATGAGGCGCTGCTTTATTCACTGGTGTAGTACCAGGCAGCATTATAGAACAGCAAATAGCAGCCCACACAATAAGTAGACCAATCTAACATAAGGACAGAAAAGTAACAGCACCATGAGATAGATTCCATAGGCATCAAAGGCTACAACAACACAATAAGGCACAAATAATAGCCACAAGCTACAACAACAAATACAGCCCACAAAATATATATCAAGCTACTACATGAATACAGCACAAATAATAGCATCAAGTACTACAACAAATACGCGCCAAATAAAATAGCACTAAGTACTACAGCAATAC
>NW_014577210.1:111638-114138 GCF_000485595.1 Priapulus caudatus | reverse complement strand
CTTCAGGAACACATTATGCTACGTCAGTGCCTAGTGATATTATACCTGGATCGCTGGATGCGTACTGCACACTCTGAATCATGTTATCCTCCGCCTTTTCTGTCCCTCGTTCATTCTCTTTCTCTATCTTGCTATATCTTATTCTGTCTATCGCTCTATCGCTCTATCGCTCTCTCTCTCTCTCTCTCTCTCTCTCTCTCTCTCTCTCTCTCCCTCGCTCTCTTCTCACACCCCCTCACACATAAAAACACACGCGCGCGCTTGCGCGCACGTACGTACGCGCGCACACACACACAGACACGCACGCACGCGTGCATGCACGCGCACACGCACTATATATATATATTTATATATATATATATAGATATAGATATATATATAGATATATATATAACGTTCTCTCTCTCTCTCTCTCTCTCTCTCTCTCTCTCTCTCTCCTCCTGTTCTGTCTTATCTCCCTCTCTCATTCTCATCCTCTCTCTCTCGCTCTCTTTCTTCTTATTCCTTCCGCTCTACCATCACATCCGCTAGTTTCCTCTCCTTGTCCCTGTACTAATCCTCTTACACTCCCAATTGCTCCCGTTTGCATGATATATATGCTCTGCATTACCTTTCTCGACTACAAGTAAGTGTACGTGACTAAGCCGCTCTCACCCTTACTCTCTCTCTCCCCCCTCTCTCTCTCTTTCTCGCACGCGCGCGCTCTCTCTCTCTCTCGTTCAGGTGCCTGGACATAAGACGTAGTAATTGTACGACACTGATTCCGACACCGTTTGATTTATTCTCACCGCCAAAGTGATTTAATCAGAAGCGAGATCCCACAGCTGCGAGTTTTTGCCAGGTAGCTATAGATTTAAGCCGACATTGGTACAACCTTCAGAACCACCAGTCTGGCATTCTATACACGTTGCCTACACACAAGATACCACCAGAAGAACACACAGAATTACCACTTATGTTACCTCTATATGATATAATATATATACATACTAACTATATATATATATATGCATCGATTCTCAGAGCTTCTTGTCACCTCTATTGTGACGTGATTCTTTGAACCTTCCCAGACTCGTCCTATCACGCTCACACCTTGCAAAGCTGTGACCATCTATCACACTTAAGTACCCTCACTCCTCCACTCACAGGCACGTGAACGTCTCAATAAAAAAAAGAGGGAAATAAACACGAAATGATATGCTCTTCTTGTTGTTGTTTGTGCACAGCGGCGTGCGTTGTGTACTTGTGTATTGCAGATGAGCATTTTGAGGCGGCATTTACGGTAATTATCGCAATAATAGCGGAAATAGAGATAGAAGAAACATTAAGACTTTGGTAGTAAATACATTTCGTCTTTATTTACCGTTTATTTATTATTGAGACGTTCAATGCCTGTGATCCCACCCTTCCATATTTCCTTTCACCCTCACAATCTCCCCCCCCCTCTCCGGCGCTCTCTCCCCCACTACCCCCTCCTGCACATCTGTGACCCCGCTTACCACACTTACCCTAATTTCTTCTACACTCGTATCCCATCTCTCCACGCTCTCCAGTGATTATCGCGCCCCTTCCGTGTGGATGTATTGTCAGCTCATTACGTACGCTTATTAGTAAATCGTCGAGCACCTGGCACCGCCAGCGTAATCACGTGCAGCCATCATCAGAGCGGTGCCGCGCATCGCCGCCGTCCGTCGCGCTGCTGACTGCTGCGCTGCTGCTGCTGCTGCGCTGCTGATGATGATGATAATCGATGATGCTACTACTACTACTGCCTCTGTTGTTGACTGCTGCTGTTGCTGAGCTGCTGCTGTCGCTGCTGCTGTTGCAGTACCACACTAATACGTATAAGCTATAGTATAGGAAATTATTAAATAGGCGCAGTTAAAGTGTCCGAGCACGTACATACACAACGCGCGCGCACGGACGCACACTAAACCAGTGTATTTATGCCATAACGTAATGCAACACTCATCTTGGGCCAATATTATATATATATAGCTATATAATAGAATATAGATCGCACGAGTCATTATTACCCGCTGATGGCTCTCTCGCCACAACTAAAAATCCATTAATTTTATCCGTGCAGCCACGAACCTAATAATGTTGCAATCCTCACATGAGTAATTATCGTGTCCATCCCGCCCACACAACCTGTGTCCACACGCGACGAATGTCATCGCGGTGTCATCACGGCAACGTGTTTCTATCTGTTCATAACCTGTGGCCCTTATTCAGTTACTCTAGTTAGTGGCCGATAGCAGGTATACTTAGCTCTTCAGCGCTGGTAACCCCAGAGTTGAAACACAGGCTATATTATATATATATATATATATATATGTATCTAATAGCATATACTATTATGTATTTATTACGTATTCATACGTCGTTGCTGTGCTCTCTCTGCTCTGTCTGCTCTCCCTCTCTCTCTCTCTCTCTCTCTCTCTCTCTCTCTCTCTCTCTCTCCTCTCTCTCTCTCTCTTCTCTCTCTCTCTCTCTC
>NW_014577210.1:109883-111613 GCF_000485595.1 Priapulus caudatus | reverse complement strand
GAAATTTTACGTTTATAATCGTAGCAACAGACCTCAGATGAGCCCAGACGCTCTGCGGCTCTTGTTATCAATAAGCTGCGTTTCAGATCGAAAGCCCTACGAGGCTTCATGATTACATTATATTACCTTTTATGTTTTTCTCGCGTCACACACGTACGCATCGCCTAGTCTCGGGTTACCCTCCCCCCCCATGCATAACATGCATACAGCATGCATACCCTCAACTAATATCCTTGTGCAGAAGAAACCTCGTTCATTCCTGGCTTATATGCATTGCGGTGTCCGTGCGTGCGAGCAAGCGTGCGTGCGTGCGAGCGTGCGTGCGTGCAAGCGTGCGTGTGTGCGAGCGTGCGTGCGTGCGTGTTCGAGCGTGCGTGCGTGCGTGCGTGCGTACGCGCGCCCGTCTACCTAATGCCTAACCTATACTATGCTTGGTGGCCATCCCTATAAGATCGCTCGAGTAGTTGCAGAGCGTATAGAATGAAGTGCTGAACATTATATAATGAATAAATATGAATAATAAGAATGAATATCAGATATATACGTACTCATTCGCCGTGTATTCTCTCGCTGTGTTTTAGCAACAACCCACTGCTACAGCGACAGAACATTGAGACAGGCGGAACAGTGGCGACACACGTGGCGAGAACTCTGAAGCCTTGCTGCCTGGCTGAAGTCAAACCTGTGAGTTATCGCTATCGCGCGTTAAGGCTAGGGTTAGGGATAGGGGTAGGGTTTGGGTTAGGGTAATGTTGAGGGTTGGGGTTAGCGATAGGGTTAGGGATAGTTCTATGGTTAGGATTAGGGTTATATTTAAAGTTATAGTTAGGGTTAGAATTGTAGTTAGAATTAGGGTTAGGGTTAGGATTTGTGTTTAGGGTTAGGGTTAGATGTAGGGGTAGAGTTAGAGTTATGGTTAGGGGTAAGATTAGGATTAGGGTCAGGGGTAAGATTAAGATTAGGGGTAAGGTGATGGTTAGGTATATATATATATATATATATATATATATATATATATTATATATATTTATTAGCTCTTGATACATATATATCAAGAGCGTATAAAGAAGGTATAAAGAATATATATCAAGCGTCCTTCTTTATCTGCTCTTGATAAATATTATATATATATTTATTAGCTCTTGATAACATGTAGATCCATAGTTGATAAATACCGTAAAGCTAAGTCAGGCTAACGAACTTTTTTTCCTGTACGACATTCGAGCATCCGTAAAATCGATACAAAAAAACCAGCCAGCCAACAAACTAACATAATATATTAAAAACGTAATACGTAACACATAATACGTACTCGTAACGGTACACCGCCATATTATACACTACGTCAAACGTGTACTGCTTGAGCAATGGTGACTCTGTTAGCTTGTAAGTGAAATGGAGATTTTATGGGAGGGGGGTACTGGTGCAATATACCAGAACTCAATTTTTGTCTATCGTTAGCTTAGTTTACAAAATTCGGGGCATTTTATATGAAAGTTTTTCCCACAAACTCTGTCATTTTTTCTTGATAATTAACAATAATTATGTCATTTGGTAAGCTCAAGAGTGTGTTAATTTAATGAATAAGTGATGTAGCCAATGGCAGAAATGATGTAAACTACCTAAAGATTCATCTTTCCATTGCTTGAGCAATGGTGACGGCACGCTCTGTTAGCTTTGAAGCTAGAACGCGGGCAGGAAGGCTACTATATACTATATACTATATACTA
>NW_014577210.1:102986-107979 GCF_000485595.1 Priapulus caudatus | reverse complement strand
CAGGAAGCGCACAAATGACGCCCCCCCGTAACGCAACATGAAATGACTTAGTAAAGCATCGTAAATACCCGACACGGAACGAACGTAATATTAATCCTGAACGTCCGTGTAGAAAGGTCACTTGTGTTTACGAGCTACCGATATTATCAGGCATAACCTATACGCAACGATGTAATCATGTTCACGTATGTTATATATGAGCGAGATGTGCCTACGTGTTTGTGGCTCCCGCATCCCTTCTCAACCTATTTATAGCCATATTATTATAGCCGATAATAGCCACATTCCGACCATCGGTACCAGGATACAAATTTGCCCGAAGAAGAATGCAGTGACAGCGTCCATGGTGGCGTATGTAATCGTAGGAGTGCAATATATGAACTAATTATATATATATATGTTATACTACTATATCTATATACTATTATAATCATATCTATAGTATATAATATATATTACTATATACTATATACTATACTACTATAATACTATATAATTATATATATATACTATATATACTATATATATATATACTTATAACTATATATATACTATAGTACTATACTATAATACGATATATAATACCTATATACTTAATACATATACTTATAATACATATACTATATACTATATACATATAGTACTATCGTTATATACGCTATATACTACTATATACTATTATCTATACTATATATACTTATCAAGAGTAATAATCTAGAGTGTACAAGACGGAAAAACGGGAAAATAATGCTAATTTCACGACTATCATTATTCTACTTTCCCTGCGAGTCTAGAATAGCATTCATGTATTGCGCATTTAAGCAGAATTCGCCTTGTCTCTCTACAACGAAGACCAAGAACCGCTTGTCAATACGATACTCCTAGGCTACGATAATCGGCATCTAAACCTCCCCTCCCAATTCCTTACGCCGCTTTGAATGCACACAAATAGCAATCCTTCACGCGTCTAAGCATTTGGCTATCTGTTTCGTCACCCGCTTGGAGCGCTGATAATTGATGTCACATGCCCAAAGTTTGGTACCTCTAACTGAGTAAACTGAGTGCGTTGTAAAAACTTGATGGAGCGGCTCTATCATGACGGGCATTACCGTGCTAGAAAGGATAATGGAAGATAGAGGCATGGGCGAAGCACCGTTTCATTCATAAATTTATCGGCGGAAACAACCGAAACTTTCACGAAGCAATGCTTAGACGCGGTAGGTTGGGCTGAATGAATGTGACTTCAAAGCCGCGTAAGGGCATGTGGGAGGAGGTATATATATATATATATATATATATATATATATATATATATATATATATATATATGTGGCTGCACGCGTGTGCTCTTCTCTCGTTGCAGATGTATCACACAATGACAAAGCAGCGAAAGTTGAACGACTTCTTACTGACTGTTACAAAGTAAGTGCGAGCTCGTCTTCTGCGCAGTTGCGTCGTTGCCATAGAAACGGCCCTCACGAACAGCAGCCGTCGCTGTTTTATCGTATTGCTGTGCGACTGTATTTAGGGGAATTCAACTATTTTGGTTAACCGAGCGAGAAAATCTATTTAGACAAACATCATTATTTTTGGGAAAAAATTCTGTTATTTACTGGTGGAATATTCGATTAGTATATCCCTCTAGCATGCATGGAGCCAATTAATCTTTTGCCTATTAAGAGTTGACCCTTGAAATTGTCGGTAAATGTGAAACATATTTACACACGGATGAGGAAATGGGTGAGGTAATGTGTCATACTGATGTTGTCGTGTTTTGTTCCTTTTGCTCAGGTCGATATTTCAGGACATTGTCAGCATGGACACCGTTATAATGAAGATCATGGTAAGTGCCACCCTGTGACGTATCTGCGCGAGCCGTACACCCACGCCATCTGCCGGAAGCGAAGATAATTAGATCAGTCTAGTTGCATAGCGAGCTTGTCCGGTTTGTCACAGAAAGAAAGAGAGCTTCGTTGCTTTAAAAACATTCGTTAAAATGTAGAAGCTTCTGCCCTCTGTACTTCTTGCGGCTCCAAGGCACCAGATTAGCTAAACGCACAAGCTGCTAAGAGAACTAATATACTCGGTGTTTTTCGTGAGGTCGACGCCTGAGCACTTAGACACGAGATTTCACTGGCAATTTGGCACACAATTATTTCACTACAACATGCGTTTTGTGCTACCGTACTCTGCTAGGTTGCTTTTCTCTCTGGCTCAAAATACTTTGTACCAGTAATAACTAGTGCGCTGTTCTACCTTGCTATGCGATCAAAATATATGACGTACGTGTACGTCACTCCCCGCGATGTCTCAGTGCCCAGTGCCCAGGCTCGACACCACATTTACCGAAATGCTCTCGTAATTCACAGACAGTACTGTTCTAATATTTGACGGCTGGCGCGTGGCGGACGCACCGCTGCGCTATATAGGTTTTATCACCCACTGCGGTTGTGTCGTGTGATTTTATTCGTGTCCGTGTTTCCGCCCCCTCCCTCCCCTTTATTATTCGTGACCCGCACTCTCGCGTGATTTTGCACCACGGGTCGCGTCTATGTGGCTTGTCACTGTGATCGGTCTCTCATCGGGGCACGCAGATGTAACCCACGCATCTGCTCAACATTGGTTCTACCTTGGAGTAATCATCAGTATGATTACTCCAAGGTTCTCCTTGCCGTAGGCCTTGTCGCCATGTTGTCGCTGTACGCGCCGTACGAAGGAAGGCTAGAGCAGTAGTAGTGGGCGAGCTTTAGTCCATCGTCATGCCCGTCGCTGCTATTGTACCATCGTAGATGCGTCGTGCGCGAATCGCAGCAAATTATCGTACGTACGTCTGTACGACGTATTTCCCTATTTTTATGTGATACTTACATATATATATATTAATATATATATATATATATATATATATATATATATATATATATATATATATATATATATATATATATAAGTATCACGTAGGGAAATACGCCGAACAGACGTACGTAAGTTAATTTGCTGCGATTGAATCTACGAGATCTACGTATGTACGATGGGGAGCAAGCAACAACAATGGTAACACACTATCAGACGTGTCTCCCATCGCCGCATCCGGCTGTCAATGCGGCGATGGCCGGAAGACCAGAAATCGCGACATCTATCGGTGCAAAATCGCGCGTAGCGTCGTCGCGTGTTCTTCCTGAGTGGCAGAGATGCCATCGACCTACCTCCCCCCCTCCCCCCGCCGCCTTCTTCCGCCCCCCACCTCCAGACCTGTTTCCGGTACACCGTCCCCAGCCTGTCTGGTTTCTGTGCACAGCGGCTACCCTTCTATATGTGAGTGAACATCACGCTAACTAGAACTGCTTAATCTCGTTTACATATGGCTTGCGCATGCGCACGCTTCCCTAGCAACGCCAGCTCTTCCCAGAACGGCAGTTACCCGGTAGCCACGCCCTCTGCCGGTAATCGGTAGATGACAGATTTCCGGGGGGAGGGATTGAGGAAAAGGGGTGTGTTGAAGAAGAGAGGGAGAATGGTTGGGTACTGTTGCGGGAGAAGGATTAGAGGATCTTATTGACGGGGAAGAAAGGAAGGTCGATATTATTTAAGGGTGGGGTGAGCAAGGTGGTTATTATGGAGGAATTAAGGAGTTAGCGAGATATGGTAATATTGAGGTAAGGGGACTGATAATAATACTATTTATAATGATATTTATAATAATATATATTTATGATATGAATATTATTTAGTGAACAGTAAGGGATTGGGTGCTAGTAGGGATGGAAGAAAGAGATTGTTTGACCCCCCCCCTTCCGACACACACACCTCATCCCCACCTTTATAGGAAGTAATTTGGTCGACTTTTCTGGAACGACGAGCAAGGCCGTGTCACGTGATCCGCCGCATCTCTCACGTGATTTGCCGCTGGTGTGTAACAGACGGGCTTGTTGCTGTAGTTGGATGTAGTGCTTGCTGTTGTCGTCGTTATCGTCATCGTCTTCGTCATCATCGTCGTCATTACCGTCGTCGTCATCGTCGTCGTCGTCGTCGTTAGTCCGGACGGACGGGCGGCTGTAAGTTCCGCCGTGACCTCTCCCTGACCTCCTTTTGGCGTCCTCATACATATACACACACGCGCACACACTAGATGTTTTTTTTTATCTTTCTGCCTACAGAACTTTGCTCAAAAGCTTGTGTCAGCCGACCGGGCGTCTCTCTTCCTGGTCGATAACAGGACAAACGAACTGTATGCACGAATATTCGACATTGGCAATGGCGTCGGGGCAGACGCGCTCACAACCGATCAGAAAGAGATCAGGTTGGTTGTTTTTTTCTCCACTAGGTTGCGCCGGCATCGGTACATCCGCCACCTCTCCCCTTTATCCGCCTCGTCCCCTACTGGCCGATAATTCTTTCGGAGCGACGACAAGAATATCTGCTGCAGTCGGGGGACAGCGGCGTTCTCTTGTTTCGTCGCGAATCGCCACCTGTTGGCGTTTCACAGCGAAACAAAAACGGGAGCCATTTTTCACCGCTCTGAGAGTAGCAGAACCGATTAGTTTCTATCCACCCCCCCCCGATCCCCCTCCCCTTTCCCTCCTGCGGAGCGGAGGGGGGACCATCGAGGGATGAATAGAAGCCGATCGTCCCTGCTACTACTCCGCTGCTCATTATTTTACTGCGTGAGTTGTGCATGCTTGGTTGGCTGGTGGCGCGCGTACGAAGAAAATTTGGTGGAAGGGAATTTTGCGTTGCTGCGGCTGGGGAGAGCGTGGACGCCTGTCGAGTGACGTGAAGGCGACGTGTTGCTGTGACGACGTATTCATCTATCCGGACATCAGCTATCATCGGCTGGAATGCTGTTACATATGCCACGCTATATACTATACATAGAGCAAATCACCATCACCCCACTCTATCTCTCTCTCTCTCTCTCTCTCTCTCTCTTTCTCTCTCTGTCTATCTAGCTATCTATCTTTCTATCTATCTACTGTCTATTTATATATATATA
>NW_014577210.1:92613-98734 GCF_000485595.1 Priapulus caudatus | reverse complement strand
ACTCGCGCATACACGTACATACACACGCACACACACACACACGCGCACACGCACACACACACAAGGTGCGCGCGCTCGCACGCAAGAACGCACGTAGCACCTTACTAAAGGAGATGTGGCCTAGATCTGATCAAATTAGAACACCGCTAATGAGATGGCACTTTCATGCAGCAGGCTGTGTTCGGATTCTTTTCCGCTCCAAGTCTCGCTTTCAGCTAGACATAATCAAGAGTAGATAATAGAGATTATCTCTAGTATGTACTCTTGATATAATGAAGGTCCAAAGTATTCAACGCAAACAGCGAACCGTTCGATAGTGATTCGCCTGAAGATTGATATTTATTGATGGATCCCGTGCACATTATCATGAAAGGTTTCGCAAAATCCACATGTTATTCAGTTCCTGATGTCATTCACGCCCGCACGCACGCACGCACGCACGCACGCGCACACATAAAAAACTCATTGTATAGGCCTATAGGCGTTTCGGAAAAATTGTGGTCAGTAATGACCCTATCGCCCACTATGACGGCTGCAGCCCACAACGACAAGGTTTTGACCGCGGCCCACTATATCAGTGGTTTAGTAAGAATCATAAGCTACCATCGTTTTTCCTTCACCTCCTCCCTTTATCCTTAATCCTTCCATCATTTTCACTTCATCCGAGTCATGCCGAGGTCAGGCTGCCCCTAGTTTTCATCGGAGTATTTCGAAAAGGCAGCTAGATTTTTCGTGTTGTTATTTGTCTCTGCGTTTACATGTCACAGCTTCACTCACACTCACAGCTTCAGCTTCACTCACAGCTCCACCAGATGGCAGGTGCTGTGCGCAGCTGTTTTCTCTTCTCGAGCTCTCTTCGAACTCACTACTGTACGCACCGCATGAATCCACCACGTCGCTAAATACCTTCCGGTGTTATCACTTGAGGGCAGCACACGTTCATATCTTTCACGGATTCACACGGCCCCTTTTGGATTGTCTGTGTGTGTGTTATATATATACAATAAAGAGCGTACAAATCTTTCGTTGGACGGTTTCTGCACTATATGATAAATAATGGTTATGGTACATCATGAGTATACACGCATTAATTTGCGTATTTATATTCATTTGACCAAGAGCTAATAATACCTATAACTTATACCTATACCCATAACCTAATACCTATAATACTACTAATAATAAAACAGGTATTATTAGCTCTTGATTTGACGTTTATACGCACGACCTCGCCGGCAGCTACCCAGTCTTTCTCCTGCGATCCCACTTCGACCTGAAGCT
Organism: Priapulus caudatus; assembly: GCF_000485595.1. Classification (NCBI taxonomy): domain Eukaryota; kingdom Metazoa; phylum Priapulida; class Priapulimorpha; order Priapulimorphida; family Priapulidae; genus Priapulus; species Priapulus caudatus. The sequence goes on along the minus strand of NW_014577210.1, from coordinate 97,453 downwards.
TCGCTACTGCTAATCGGATTCAGCATGCGTGATTAACGGGCATGCATGGGACAATGCCCGCGGCCGTCCGCCTGCCGCCTGCTGGCCTTTACCTAAAGATCACTGATTAGTGGTGCAGCGTCGACCGCCCACCGCCGCTGACGACGACGACGACGACGACGACGACGACGACGATGACTACGACGACGACGATGACGACGACGACGACGACTACGATGGCGACGACGACGACGACGATGACGACGACGATGACAATGACGACGACGACAACGACGGCGACGACGGGATCGCAGCAGCACCCGCTCGATATTAGATTCGTCGGCGATGTCGCCGCCCGCTCCTGCCGACGCAATTACGGGAGAGGGTCGGATGATCAGGCGGGTGGGTGGTCGAGAGAACACTGCGAGTGCAGTTGTCGTGGGTGTGGAGGGGATGGAGGTTTGTGTTGGCGAGGCGGTTTTGGAGAGAGCGGTTGTTGTATGCCCGGTGGATTTTATTTAGAAAGCGCGCCTACACACACGCGCGCGCACATGCACGCACGCACGCACGCACGCACGGTAGGCCGCATTACTCGCAAACACAAACACTGATACACAACTGAGCGCTGAGGCAGCAACACGTACAATTAGGTCACGGTAAATTTCGTGAATGTTGAGGGTTTGTTTGCTTTTGTGTGTGTTTTGTTGTTGTTGCAGTCTTGGGTCTTTCTGTAGATGCGCTGGCGCAACTGTGGCAGGACGCGACGCGGTGACACACAGCGGCGCGGGGATTTTGTTTTTTTATTAATCTATAATTTAAAGCAATAATGATTAGCAATATTTTAACGTTTTACATTATTATATTTATATGTATTTATTTATGATTTATTTATTTATTTTTTATTATAGTTATATATTCTGTTTTTTATATTTATAATATTATTACAAAAATATTTATATATTAACATATTTTATACTTTTATAATGAAAGTTAAGTTTTCCGTTTATAATATATTCCTTTACGTTTCGGTGTTATTTTCTTGTATTTCTCGGCTGCCTGGCGAGCGGTCATTTCGTGCGTTCCGGACCGTTACAGATTGACTGGCCGAGGAAAACGCGAACGACATGCAGATGAACCGCGCAGCAGGCGCCTGAAGAACGGAAGCAATGCGGGGCACTCTCACAGCATGAGGCGCTGTTTATTACTGTGGTAAGTACAAGCAGCATTATATAACAGCAAATACAGCACGAAGAACGGGCAAATAATAAGCATTAAGTACTAGCAAGAAATACATGCACAAATAATAGGCATGCAGTAGCAAGACAAACAAATATTCAGCACAAATGAATGAGACCGACAGTACAAACAACAACACAGCACAAATATTAGCATCTAAGCGTCTACAGGAATCACCAGCACAAATAATAGCAATCAAGTACTACAACAAATACAGCGCCAATACATAGCACTAATGTATAGCAGCATAATACAGGCACAGTATTAGGCATGCAAGTACAGGACAACAAATACAGGCAAGCAAATAATAGGCTCAAGTACTAAGCAGGGCAAATACAGCACAAATAATAGCTATCAATGTAGTACAGCAATACAGCACAAATAATTAGCATCAAGTACAGACAAACACAATACAGGCAGCAAATAAAGGCATGAAGTAGCTACAAGCAAATATCGATACAGCAACAATAACAAGTTTTTTATACAGACAACAAATACAGGCGGCAAATAATAGTACCAAGTAGTCACAGCAAATACGAGGCACAAATAATAGTAACCAGATACTAACTATCAGACAGAAAACAAGCAGGCAGTAAGGAGAATTATATCGCACAGATGCCCAGTCCATACGTTTACTTGGAAATTGTCATTAAATTCGTTCTCGTGGCAGAACGACGCCTGGATATGTTAACACTCGCGGTATCTGCTCTTCAGGAACACATTGATGCTACGTCAGTGCCTAGTGATGATTATACGCTGGATCGCTGATGCGTACTGCAGCAGCTCTGAATCATGTTATACCGCCGCCTTTTGCTGTCCGCTCGTTTCATTCTCTTTCCTCTTATCTTGCTATACTCTTATTCTGTCTTATCGGCTCTGTAATGTCGCTCTATCGGCTCTCTTCTTCTCTCTTCGTCTCTCTCTCTCTCTCTCTGCTCTCCGCTCGCTCGTCTCTCTACAGAATCGCCCTCACACATAAAAACACAACGGCGCGCGCATTGCGCGCACCGTACGCTACGCGCCGCACACACACACAAGACACGCACGGCAGCGCGCTGCGATGCACGCGCACACGCATATGATATATATTTATATATATCCTATATAGATATAGATATATATATGATATGATATTACACGTTCTCTCTCTCATCTGGTCGTCTGCTCATCATCTCTCGTCTGCTCCTCTGTCTTTATCTCCGCTGCTCTCATTCTCAGTCCTAAGTCTCTCTCGCTCTCTTTCTTCTTATTCCTTTCCGCTCTATCCATCACATCCGCTAGTTTCCCGTCTCACTTGTACCCTGTAGCTAAGTGCGCTGTCTTAGCACTCCCCAATTGGCTCCCGTTTGCCATGATATATATGCCTCTGCTATTACGCTTTTCTCGACTACAAGTAAGTGTACGCTGACTTTAAGCGCGCTCTCGACCCTTTACTCTCTCTCTCCGGCCTCTCTCTCTCTCTTTCTTCGCACGCGCGCACTGCTGATCTCTCTCCTCTCGTTGCAGGTGCCTGGAACATACCGACGTAGTAATTTGTGACGACACTGATTCCGACACCGGTTTGATTTATTCTCACCGCCAAAGTGATTTAATCAGAAAGCGAAGATCCCACAGCTGCGAGTTTTTGCCAAGGTAGCTATAGATTTAAGGCCGACATTGTAGCAACCTTCGAGAACCACCAGTCCTGGCATTCTATACACGTTCCTACATCACAAGATACGCACCAGAAGAACACACAGAATTACCCACTTTATGTAACCTTCCTATATGATGATAGGATATATATACAATACATAACTATATATTTATATTATATAATATGAGTATATATAGTCATATATATATATATAGTTATATGTACTGAATATTATACTATAGCATCGATTCTCAGAGCTTCTTGTCACCTCCATTGTGACGTGGATTCTTTGAACGCTTCGCCAGACTCGTCCTATCACGCTTCACAACGCTTGCAAAGCTGTTGAGCCATCTGATCATACTTAATTACCCTCACTCCTCCACTCACAGGCACGTGATACGTCCTCATAAAAAAAAGAAGGGAAATAAACACGAAATGATATGGGCTCTTTCTTCGTTGTGTGTTTGTGGCATCAGGGCGTGCGTGCGCTGTACTTGTGTATTGCAGATGAGCATTTTGAGGCGGCATTTACGGGTAATTACGGCAAATAATAGCGAAATAGAGTAGAGAAACATTAAGAACGTTGGTAGTAAATACATTTCGTCTTTATTTACCTTTATTTATTTCATTGAGACGTTTCCAAGTGTCCTGTGATCCACCCCGTTCCCATAATTTTCTTTCACCCTTCGACAATCCCGCCCCTCTCCGCGTCTCTCCCCCCACTACCCCCCTCGCTGCACATCTGTGACCACGACTTACGACACTTACCCCTATGATTTCTTCTACAACATCGTAATCCCATCTCTCGCCACGCTCCCCAGTGATTATCGCGCCGCCCTTCGCGTGTGGATGTATTTGTCAGCTTCATTAGTACGCTTTGATTAGTAAATGCGTTCGGAGCACTGGCACCGGCGCTGTAATCACCTGGGCAGCCATCATCAGAGCGGTGGCCGCGCCCATCGCCGCGTCCGTGTCGTCGCTGCTACTGCTGCGCTGCCTGCTGCTGCTGCTCGCTGCTGATGATGATGATAATGCTGAGCTACTAACTACTACTCTGGCGTGGCTGTTGTTGATGCTGCTGTTGCTCGACTGCGTGCTGTCGCTGCTGCTGTTTGGGGCAGTAGCCACACTAATACGTATTACTATAGTATAGGACAAGTTTATTAAATAGGCGCAGTTAAAGTGTCCAGCAGCGTACATACAGCACGCGCGCGCACGGACGCACACTAAAACAGTGTATTTATGGCATAGACGTAATGCACCACTCATCTTGTGGGCCATATATATATATATATATATATAGATATATATATAAGTAATCGGAACACGAAGTCAATTGATTAGCCGGGCTGATGGCTCTTTTCGCCACAATAAAATCCATTAATTTTATCGCAGCCTGTAGCGAAACCTCCAATAACTGTTGGCATATCGTGCACCATGAAGTAATTATCGTCCATTCCCGCACACACCTGGTGTCCGCACAACCGACGAATGTCATCTGCGGTGTCCATCACGGCAAGTGTGTTCTACAATCTGTCATGTAACTGTGGGCGCTTTATTCAGTTACTGCTAGGTTTAGTTGTCCGATAGCAGCGTTTTACTAATGTCCCTCAGCTGGGTAACCGAAGGAGTTTGAAACACAGGCTATATATATATAGTATTATATATATGTATCTAATGATATAGCTATTTACATGTATTTATTTACGTATTCATACGCTGTGCGTGTGCGTTTCTCTTCGGTCGGCTGCATCGCTCTCTCCTCTCCTCTCCCTCTCTCTCTCTCCCTCCGGTCGTCATCTCTCTCTCCGTCTGTCTCGTCTCTCTCGTCTCTCTCTGTGTGCGTGTGTGTGTGCTGTGTGTGTGTGTGTGTGTGTGTGTGTGGTGTGTATGTGTGTGTGTGTGTGTGTGTGTGTGTGTGTGTTGTGGTGTGTGTGTGTGCTGTGTGTGTGTGGTGTGTGTGTGTGTGTGTGGCGTGTGTGTGTGTGT
>NW_014577210.1:90715-92588 GCF_000485595.1 Priapulus caudatus | reverse complement strand
ATCTTCGCGCGCTTCGCCTCTCTCTCGTCTCTCTCTCTCTCTCTCTCTCTCTCTGTATCTGCTCTTACTTTCTCTCTCTCTTCTCTCTCTCTCTCTACTGCTCTCTGCCTTTTCTGTGTCTCCCCCTATCTCTTTCTGCCTCTCTCTCTCGAGAGAGAGAGAGAGAGAGAGAGAGAGAGAGAGAGAGAGAGAGAGAGAGAGAGAGAGAGTGAGAGAGGGGAGACGGACAGGGAGAGCGAGATGAGGAGGAAAACGGGAGAGGAGAGGAGTGATATGAGATTCGGAGGAGGGCGGGAGAGAGAAAAGAGGAGTGAGAGGTAGAGGAAAGTGCTATGAGTTATAGAGAATAGGTGAGGTACAGATGAGAGTGGGTGATTGAAAACGCATGGAAGGTAAGGAAGAGGGTGTTAAATCAAAGCAAGAGTAAGTGCAAGACGCGGCCAAACGTTTAAGGCATCCGATTTTGGGCCATCTTTAGTGGCGCCACTTTTTTATGATAGCCGCGCCAGTGCTTGTTTTTATTGTCGGTTATAATCGTTATAATTGTTATTAGTATATTGTTGCTTGTTAATATAGTATTGTTCATGTAACTGATCTTTGCACCGGAACTCTATTTTCCTGAAATATTTGGAACTTTCATGTTGCATGACTCACCAGACTAACCGACTACATGCGTATACAAATGGCTTTTGGAAATAGCTTCTAATCATTAAACCCATATAAATGCTTTTAAGGCATTTGAAATATTCATGTTTTATACGTTTATATTTCAGATTCGATCGAATTAGTCATTGTTATGCTGTTTACATGAAGTCGTACATGGACATGTAATTAGATAGTAGAGACTAGTTGGGTTTTTTCTATTTGCTTTGCGTATAAGCGATCGTGCGCGGTTGTCATGACAACTGGTTTCCTGGTTCTTCGCGCAGATTCCCTTTGGATAAGGGAGTGGCAGGGTACGTGGCATCAACCGGTAATACGCTTAATATCAAGGACGCCTATCAAGACGATCGCTTCAACAGGTATGCAAAGTCCTGTTGTGTTCTCGTGCATTGTGTGTGTATATTATGTGTTTGCGTGCGAGCGTACGGGGGTGCGTGCGTGCGGGCGTGAGTGCGTGCGTGCGTACGTGAGTGCGTGCGTACGTGAGTGCGTGCGTACGTGAGTGCGTGCGTGAGTGCGTGAGAGAAGCGGTGAGAATGAGAAAGAAAGAAAGAAAGAATGAGACAACAAAGAGAAAGGTAATAAAGAAAGAGACGGGAGAGAAGGAGAGTGAGCGAGAGAGAGAAAGAGAAGAAAAGTACCAAAGTATAAAAAAGAAACAAGGGAAGGAGTTAGTTTGAGAAACGAGAGCAGGAGCGAGAGAGAGAGGGGGATCTGCGTCGTTGCCGAGCATCCTTTCTTTGCCGCCTCTCGTTTCCATGGCAACGATAACTGAGTGACCGTCGGTGTCTGTTGTTTGTAGACATATCTCTGAGAGAAATAGCCGCTAATGAACACGGTATCGATAGTAGAATCCGGAGAAAAAGCCGCACACTAATAAACAGTCAGAGTTAATTAGTCTTAGCGATACACTATCTTCTGGCCGTGCATGTTAGCTGGCGGGTTGTAATTTTTCCTCTGCATATACCGATATTTTTGTTTTCTTTTCACCTGAGCAACACACTGTGTTTGTTAGCTGGGGACGGGTTGCGTAAGAATTTTCCTCTGTATATACCGATATTTTGGTAATACTTTTCACAGGGATGTCGACACACAGACTGGCTACAGAACAAAGACACTTCTGTGTATGCCTATATACATCCGTGGCAGGTGAGAGCTGGTGTGTGTGTGTGTGTGTGTGTGTGTGTGTGTGTGTGTGTGTGTGTGTGTG